>NC_053028.1:428969045-428986697 GCF_003073215.2 Triticum urartu | reverse complement strand
GAGAGCTTGTGATGGGCTAAGTTGGGACACCCTGCAGGGATTTGAACTTTCGAAAGCCATGCCCGCGGTTATGGGCAGATGGGAATTTGTTAACGTCCGGTTGTAGAAAACCTGAAGTTGACCTTAATTAAAATACATCAACCGCGTGTGTAACCGTGATGGTCTCTCGGCGGAGTCCGGGAAGTGAACACGGTGTTGGAGTTATGCTTGACGTGGGTTGTTCTAGGATCACTTCTTGATCATAGTTGTTCGACCGTGCTTTTGCCTTCTCTTCTCGCTCTCATTTGCGTATGTTAGCCACCATATATGCTAGTCGCTTGCTGCAGCTCCACCTCATACCTTTTACCTTACCATAAGCTTAAATAGTCTTGATCGCGAGGGTGTGAGATTGCTGAGTCCCCGTGACTCACAGATACTTCCAAAACCAGCTTGCAGGTGCCGTTGAACCGTGCAGATGACGCAAAAGCTCAAGGAGGAGCTCGATGAAGATCTTGTCCTTTGTGTTGTTTCGTTCTAGTTGATCAGTAGTGGAGCCCAGTTGGGGTCGATCGGGGACCTTGTCGCATTTGGGTTCTTTTATTTTGGTTCCGTAGTCGGACCTTGATTGTATCTGGATGATGTAATGCTTTATTCATGTATTGTGTGAAGTGGCGATTGTAAGCCAACTATGTATCTTTCCTTATGTATTACATGGGTTGTGTGAAGATTACCTCACTTGCGACATTGCTTTCAATGCGGTTATGCCTCTAAGTCGTGCTTCGACACGTAGGAGATATAGCCGCATCGAGGGTGTTACAAGTTGGTAATCAGAGCCTTCCCCGACCTTAGGAGCCCCCTGCTTGATCGAATCGTTGGCGTTGTTGAGTCTAGAAAAATGTTTTGAGTCATTTAGGAATTATATATCGGAGAGTTAGGAATTCTTTTTACTCCTCAGTCCCTTCATCGCTCTGGTGAGGCATCCTGACGTAGAGTTTTGACTCTTCTCTTCTCAAATTTCACTAAAAATTAGGATCACGCGGGTATCTTGGAATCGTTCCGATGGTTTTGTGACGAGAACATTGTTCTTGGTGCCTCCTGTCATTTAGGGGTTGTGGCAGTGTCCCGGGGAGTTGAGCTCCGAGGTGTTGTCGTCACAATTTTATCGTTGCAGTTCTGGAATACCTGAGTTTCGCCGACATCGAAAATCTCTTTTATGCAGTTGTTGGTGAGATAACCTCGACGCCACCCAGTACTGGGGCGGGAGTTCGGGAGTATTGCCATAACTCGTATAACGGATGTTTTTTCGAAGGTTGAGGTAAATGATTTCCGAAGGTTTCTTGGTTATGTGTTGAAGGATGGATACAGCTGGATGTAGGATTGTTAGTTTTGGGTGAGATATTATGCTTCCCTGTATCCCCAACACCTGATTGCATAACCGAAAATTCGGGAGTTTATAAGTGGGAATTCAAGTAGCTCTTAGGATATCTTCGACAGTGTATGATATGAAATTGGGGTTCGACGTCTAGTGGTCCGCCTATCACGGGTTGGTTTTACAGTGGTCTCGTTGTGTCTTAAAGAGTCCTTGGCTATGCCGACTCGGGGACGCTTCGTATGTCATGTGCACTGCCTTGTACATGATGGTGCTGTACGATCGAGCCGTGTAGGCCCCACACGAAAACTTCGGACGAAATCTCTATCATATGTTTGTTTCTGGCTTATTTGCAAGCCAATCCTTTGTTTTTTGAGTTGTGGTATTCGAGTTGCTTCGAAGTCAAGTGTTGATTCCATACCTTTCCTAAACTGTGTTCTCATACTCCGATGTGAATACTAATCCTTCTTGATAATCGAGATTGTATGTCAATCCTTTTCAACCGGTGTGTCTCTCTTCAAGTGGATCCGATCATTTCAACATGCAAGATCATATCAGTTCTTCTCAATGTTTGTTTCATCCATCCAAGTTGTCTTTGTTTTTCCCGCCCTCCCACCCTGTTTTTTTCAAGGACTCAGATTTCTAATCAAGTATCCATCTTATGGATGTGAAGTCTCTTCTTTCTTTCTTCTCAATGTTCTTACCCGGTGATTTTCATGAAGGTCCTAAAGGAACCTCAAGTTCATCATCCTTCTTTTCTTCTCCGGTGGATTCAACTCAAGCCTTCGGTGTTTGATCATATTCTTTTCCTTATTTCAAACACCTTCTCATAACGGTGCACCTCTTAATCATCCACTCTCGCTATTCATTTGTTCCGGAGTGCTCAAGATATCTCGAAGATTGTGTTTCCACTCTGCATTCATTCAAGATCTTTCGAGGATGTTATCTCATTCAAGCCATTTAATTCAACCGGTGCAATCTCTCTTTAAATCATCTACGGTGTTTCTTTTGAGTGGGCCCTAACCCACAGGTCTTTTCCCAGGATCTTACCTGACTCTTCTTATTCTCCCGGAGTATTCTCAAATCTTCTAAAGTTTGACGTAAGAATGAATTTTCATCAGTCAAAGGGTTTCTCCAAGATCTTTCAAATTCTTTTAATCGTTGGCTCAACCTTTCCATTCTTCATTCTGGAGTGCCTCAATAATTATGGTGGTGTTTCTCGTCGTCATTCTCAGATTTTGAAGACCGAGTTTCTCTTAAATCTTGCTCCATTCTCTTCAAGATTGGATTCTAGCTTTATGCCATCCTATCATAATTGTTTTCGATTGTGACAATTCTTTTCACCTATCCGAGCAAATTCAGGAGTATTTTTCAGTTTGATCATCCGGAGCCCATCATCTCAGATTTATTCTTTCTTAGCTTTCAGCTATCATTCTCCAAATATTACGGTGCATCGCTCAATATCCTCTAATCAGCTCGTGATCTTCGTTCTCTTGTATCTAAATTCCTTCAAGTATCTTCGTTTCAAATTCTTCCCGGTTTCTCTTTACTTGTTCATGTTCAATTCTTACGGTGGTTGTTCAAGAGTTTTCTTCCTTCGTGTATCATATCTATGCATTCGTGCTTTTCAAATTCTACCGGTGGATCGTTGAAGACTTTCTCAAGTTTGCGCTATATCTATCTTAATCTTTCTTCGAGGATAAGTAGTATGCCAAATCCGTTGCTTGTCAGCAATTAAATTGTTGAAGGATACGCATAACATAATTCTTATTCTTGTTCCATCCAAGTGATTAATTCCTTTCCGGAGTGGTTCATCATATCATATTCTCAGTTGAGATGCTTTATCTTTTCTTTCCCCAGAGTTCCAAGCTCTAATTATCACGGAGATCCATCTAAATCATTGCAAGGATTCACCTTGTGTTTTCAATTTCTCTTTCTTTTTATCCTTTTGTTTACCGGAGTTCTTCATGGAGACTCTACATGATGGTTCATCAAGGATTTTTTCCCCTTGGCGAAGCGTTCATCAAGATTCTTTTCATAGAAGCTCAAGCATTCTTCATCTTGTAATCCGGAGTGCAATTCTTTCACGCATATCTTTTGAGGTGGTGTTATGTCATTCTTGATAATTTCCCTTCGTGCTTCGTGTTTCACAAGTTATCAAGATGAGGTATTTAAATCACCAATCTCGTCATTGGGTTACCTTGGGTTATATTTCACCTAAAGCCTTCCCTAAGGTTTGTTGCTTATCTATGGTGCTTATAAAGGACCCAAGTTCTTCTTTATCCTCCCGGTGAAATACTTTCTCGTCTCCTTGTTCATCAATCCAATTCTTTTCCCGTGAGTGGCAGGTTGTCACCTCATAATTTGAGATGTATTCCATAAGACCATATCAAGCTTATTTTGTTGTTGGTTTTCCAACAACTCCGTTCGACCCTTCTCCTAAAGATGCCTTTTCAAACTCTTTTGTGGCAGAAGTTGGCATTTTCTTCATTCTTTTATCTCAATGATCTATCTTCTATTTCTCTCTTCCGGAGGCATTGCGATGTTGCTCTTTTCAACCCATCATTTCTTTTGTCAAGATCATGCTTCTTTCTTTTGCTTATCCATTTAACCGGAGTGTGTGTCCTCTGCTCAAGTTCTTTTCATCTTATCAAGTCTTGTATCACTTTTCAACCGGAGTGCTGACGAAGTTGTTCTTCCTTGTTCCTCTTTGCTAACAGAGTGCTTTCAACTTCATTTATCTCCGTTGTATTCTTTTGCATGGCTTAACCTCTTCAAGGTTCGTGGTTTCACTCGTTTGTCAAAGAAGCAACTTAGTTTTACCTCTTCTTCTCTTCCGTTTCCCTCCGGTGCCATTCTAGATCTCGGGACGAGATCCTCTCGTAGTGGTGGAGTGTTGTGACGCCCCGAGACCGATGTGCCAGGTGTCCTCCAGTTCACTGTTGTTGCCTTGTCATGTGCTTGCGTGTCATGCATTGCATACCATGTCATCATGTGCATTGCATCATCATGTTTTCAAAACTTGCATCGTCCTCCGTTCCGTCCGTTGTCCGTTCTGAGCCCAGACACACTTGCACGCGCCCGCGGCATGTCCGAAATATTATTTTATAAGTGGAAAATGTTCTCGGAATGGGATGAAAGTTGGCATGTGGTGTTGTTATGTTGTAGGTAGGCCGCCTGCCAAGTTTCATCGCATTCGGAGTTTTTGACGCCCCACGTTAACTATAGCGACAATATAGTCGGTCAAAACGTCGGACGTTTTCGGTCTCCGGAAACAGTCGCCGGGCCTCCCTCTCTTCTTTCTCTCAGCTCGAGACCGTCTACACAGCTCACTACCTACCGCCAGGTCCAACCTCGTCGGCCCCCCTCCGTGCGCGTCCGAAATCTGTCCCGGACCCGAACCGGACAGTCGTCACCGTTGGATCCGGAACATCCCCAAACGTCTACAAAACATCTCCGTTTTGTTTATTAGACTTCCTAACCTATTTTTCTCAACCGCTCGATTTCGATCGAAGGATCCAGATTAGCCCCTAGCCAAACACCCATATGCTATAAATATATAGTCCAACCCTAAATTTGAGGAGAGATGTCCCATCCTCCCAGCCGCCGCCGCCATTCCACCAAATCCCCCTCGGGATCCTTCCACCAACCAGCTTCTTTCCCCCGATCCAATCCAGCCAACCAGCGCCAGCCTCTGCTTCCCCTCGATCCACCCAAGCCCATCGATCCTCTCCCTCCTCGCTCTCCTCGTCGACCAGGGAGACGAGCTCCTCCCGAGCGCCTCCGCCTTACCTCGTCGCCGGCCGGCCTCGTCGGAGACCACCCCTGCCAGGCCGACCTGTCGCCTCCATTTCACTCTCTCTACCGGTGCTCTCTCTCTCTCTAGCACCTCACCTCGCGGTCTCTCCTTCTTCAGGACGAACAAGGGCCTCGCCATGGCCACGGGATGGAGCTCTGCCGCCATGGACTCGCCTACACCACCAGATCGGCCGGCCTCGCCGCCCTTGCCTGTTCCCGGCCGGATCCCGCTCCAAGGCCCCGTCCCTGCCTCTGGCGCCCAAGTTCAGGCCGCTGCTGGTCTGCTTCTTCTCGAGCAGAGGACCGCGCCCCTGTCAAGCCCGCCTCCTGACGCCAAGCGCCTCCGCAAGCCGCTGCCGGACTGTGGTCCCAAGCCGCCCTCGACTCGTCCGGTCGCCGTCGATCTCCGCCTGCATCGCCTCGCAGTCCTGCAATCGCGCCAGGAGTACTGGCTTGTGCTGTTCAGAGCGAGCTTTGTTCCTCGGGCCGCCCTCGCGTTGACCGGGCACGATGCCACAGCGACCGCGCGTGGGCCTCATCTTCCCTCGCCCCGGCCCAGAGCTTCCTCCAGCAAGTCCGGCCCAGCACCAAGGCGCAGTCCCAGCTCCCTTCGCCCGCGAGGCCCAGCTCCGCGCGCGCCTGCAGGCCCAATGTGAGCTTTCCCCTCCAGATCCCCTGTTCTTGCAGCTAGATTCAGCCCGAGTGCCTGTTTTTTTTTCCGGCCGAATTTCCTATTTATCCAGAGTTTGCCAGTTTTACAGAAAACCCCCCTAGCTTCATACATATAATTACTCACAAACGGTGCATCGGATTAAAAAAACTTTATATGTAAAATGTCTAGAATTTTGTCTAGTTTAATAATTGTCATTTATCCATGTTTTAAAATGTTTAAAATGATGTTTGGTTTAAATTTTTCCTATGCCATGCTAAAATGATTTAATTCATAACTAAATAACCGTAACTCTGATTTTAATAAACTTTATATGTAATTGTGGTAGAAAAATGCCTAGTTTACCATGGTGCATTTTTGCATGTTTAACAACTCTAAAATATGTTTAGGGCAGAACAGTACCAAACCTAATATGCTAATGAGGAGTTTCCGGAATTGTTGTTCGTTGCTTCCGGCCTCATTTAAACTTGACTAGATAGGTAGTTTACTTTGCTTCACCCTTGCCATGTTAAGAACATTTAATATTGTTGGGTACATAAACGAGAGAGAACTAAAGTCAGTGGTGGTTTTCCGTCAATATGCAAGTTGCATATTGAGCTCCACTTAATTTGTAGATTGTTGTGCACTTTGCCATGCCATGCTTATTAAACCGGACATGCATCATATATTGTGCATCATGCCATGTTTATGTGATGGTTGTTTACTATGTTGTTTGCTTTTCCGGTGTTGCTTCTTCGGGTTGGTTCCGGTAACGTCGCGTTTGTGAGGAACCGTACGACTACGCCCGTTTGTCTTCTTCATGGACTCGTTCTTCTTCCTTGCGGGATTTCAGGCAAGATGATCATACCCTCGAAATCACTTCTATCTTTGCTTGCTTAGTTGCTCGCTCTTTTGCTATGCCTATGCGCGATACCTACCACTTGCTTATCATGCCTCCCATATTGTTGAACCAAGCCTCTAACCCACCTTGTCCTAGCAAACCGTTGATTGGCTATGTTACCGCTTTGCTCAGCCCCTCTTATAGCGTTGTTAGTTGCAGGTGAAGATTGAAGTTTGTTCCTTGTTGGAACATGGAGATGTTGTTCCTTGTTGGAACATGTTTACTTGTTGGGATATCAATATTTTAATTAATGCATCTATAAACTTGGTAAAGGGTGGAAGGCTCGGCCTTATGCCTGGTGTTTTGTTCCACTCTTGCCGCCCTAGTTTCCGTCATATCGGTGTTATGTTCCCGGATTTTGCGTTCCTTACGCGGTTGGGTGTAAATGGGAACCCATTGACAGTTCGCCTTGAATAAAACTCCTCCAGCAATGCCCAACATTGGTTTTACCATTCGCCACCTAGCCTTTTCTTTCCCTTGGGTTCTGCAGACTCAAGGGTCATCATTATTTTAACCCCCGGGCCAGTGCTCCTCTGAGGGTTGGTCCAACCTGTCAGCTGCCGGTGGCCACCAGGGGCAACTCTGGGCTGGCCTACCCGTACCTAAGACAATCTGAGTGTGCCCTGAGAAAGAGATATGTGCAGCTCCTATCGGGATTTGTCGGCACATTCGGGCGGTGTTGCTGGTCTTGTTTTAACCTGTCGAAGTGTCTTGAGTTACCGAGATACCGAGTCTGATCGGAACGTCTTGGGAGGAGGTCTATTCCTTCGTTGACCGTGAGAGCTTGTCATGGGCTAAGTTGGGACACCCCTGCAGGGATTTGAACTTTCGAAAGCCGTGCCCGCGGTTATGGGCAGATGGGAATTTGTTAATGTCCGGTTGTAGAAAACCTGAAGTTGACCTTAATTAAAATACATCAACCGCGTGTGTAACCGTGATGGTCTCTCGGCGGAGTCCGGGAAGTGAACACGGTGTTGGAGTTATGCTTGACGTAGGTTGTTCTAGGATCACTTCTTGATCATAGTTGTTCGACCGTGCTTTGCCTTCTCTTCTCGCTCTCATTTGCGTATGTTAGCCACCATAATGCTAGTCGCTTGCTGCAGCTCCACCTCATTTTACCTTACCCATAAGCTTAAATAGTCTTGATCGCGAGGGTGTGAGATTGCTGAGTCCCCGTGACTCACAGATACTTCCAAAACCAGCTTGCAGGTGCCGTTGAACCGTGCAGATGACGCAACCAAGCTCAAGGAGGAGCTCGATGAAGATCTTGTCCTTTGTGTTGTTTCGTTCTAGTTGATCAGTAGTGGAGCCCAGTTGGGGTCGATCGGGGACCTTGTCGCATTTGGGGTTCTTCTTTTATTTTGGTTCCGTAGTCGGACCTTGATTGTATCTGGATGATGTAATGCTTTATTCATGTAATTGTGTGAAGTGGCGATTGTAAGCCAACTATGTATCTTTTCCCTTATGTATTACATGGGTTGTGTGAAGATTACCTCACTTGCGACATTGCTTTCAATGCGGTTATGCCTCTAAGTCGTGCTTCGACACGTGGGAGATATAGCCGCATCGAAGGGGCTCGCCCCTAAACCGAATTGGACTAGGGGGCGGCCCCCTTTCCTCCTTTTCCTCCTTCCTTCCTTCTCCTTCTCCTCCTTCCTTTCCTCCTCCTAGTAGGAGTAGGAAAGGGGAGTCCTACTCCTACTAGGAGGAGGACTCCTCCTCCTGGCGCGCCCATAGAGGGCCGGCCGGCCTCCCCCTTGCTCCTTTATATACAGGGGCAGGGGGGCACCTCTAGACACACAAGTTGATCAGTTGATCTCTCCCAGCCGTGTGCGGTGCCCCCTCCACCATATTCCACCTCGGTCATATCGTAGCGGTGCTTAGGCGAAGCCCTGCGTCGGTAGCAACATCATCACCGTCACCACGCCGTCGTGCTGACGGAACTCTCCCGTGAAGCTCTGCTGGATCGGAGTTCGCGGGACGTCATCGAGCTGAACGTGTGCTGAACTCGGAGGTGCCGTGCGTTCGGTACTTGGATCGGTCGGATCGTGAAGACGTACGACTACATCAACCGTGTTGTGCTAACGCTTCCGCTTTCGGTCTACGAGGGTACGTGGACAACACTCTCCCCTCTCGTTGCTATGCATCACCATGATCTTGCGTGTGCGTAGGATTTTTTTTGAAATTACTACGTTCCCCAAGGGCTCCATGGCATCCATCACACCATACTCGGCAAGCATCTGCCATCCGTCCGCCATCTCTTTGGAAAAGCCGCCACGAGCTGGCGTGGGCGGACGTGATCTGGGCTTGGACGGGCTCATCGCAAGGTATGCGGCGGAGGAACGGACTGCTCGAACGCTCTCGGCGATTGCCAGCTCTTCGGCCATGGGTTGCCGACCGTTGTCGGAGAAGCTTCGTTCGATTTGTGCGGTGACCGCCAGGAGCTGGGCGTGGGCGGCCTCGACATGGTCGTGGGCGCCTCCATCAGGGCTAAGGCCGCCGCTGCGGAACGGACAGCTGTTGTGCCGCTCTCGCCAGTTGCTATCCCCGAGGCAGATGTTGCTGCCGCCACCTGAGAAGCAACAACGGCCGTTTGGGCTGCCTTTGCCGCCCGGTCGCAGATTGCGGCCGCGCTCATGCACCTTGTTAGCACGCGCATGGCGGCTGCGGCCGCGCTCTCGCCGGAGTGGGCCACCGAAGTTGCCCTCACGACGCGGGTCCACGTGCCCATCTTTCACCGCGATGATTGAATAGTGAAATGATATTTGGGGAGCGAGCTAGTGTGCTTGAGAGCCGCTGTGGACTGTAGCCGAGCACCTTCTCGCGTAAGCCATAGGCGTACTATACACCGACGGTGCTCCAGGATATTTTGTACTGCATCTCACACGGTTGGTGATAATAAACTGTGTGCGATCTACTTGATTTTTCATCTTGATTTGAATTACATAATGGGGTCACGGGCAATGGATGTTTGAATTGCTAGACCTTTTATCTGGAGTGAACATGCAACTATATGTGTGTCGTAAAAGAATTGGAATTATTCAGGGTTCGTTTGAACATTTTATACATTAAATTGGTTTTCTAGCCATTTCAGGTGAACAATTCAAATTTGAACTACATGCACATGCTCCAGTGCATATAAATTGGTTGAAAAATCAAATCTGTGTCCTTGGGTGCATGCTTAGGTCCCATGCAAGAAATGGGAATGAATTTCAAACACCAGGGCACCGTTGATTGCCGGCAAAACATTGAGATGCCTGGTTTTTAAATTCTAGTAAATCCAAAATCGTCTGAAATTCATGAAACTTGGCATGCTATCATAGGGCATCAACATGCCGTGGTAAAATTGTCCCATTTGGGGCTTTGGGTATATGCTTCTCACAAACGAGCTTCTCACAACAAGCATAGGATGGATATTTGCAGGCAGTAGCGAAAACGTCTAAGAGGACAGATGGGTATACGTCTATTTCGCTCCCTTATAGGGAGAACGGAGGGAACGATCGTCCCTTTGGACTGAATACTATGCTATTCATGTTTTCTCTCGTGTGACGATAGAACACATGAGTGTCTGTGGTGATTGTTGTATGAATGCTATTCAGGTGGTTGTTTGAGACCGATCATTATTGCATGCCCTGACTGAAGTTTCCAATGATCAAGTGGAAGTCAGACTCAATATTTGTTTTAACTACACTGCATGGTCGCAGGTGCATATAATTTGTTGTTGATAGAAAATGCGCTACAACATGTATGCGCGTTGCCAAGTTTCATGACGTATTTCAGACGGAGATGGTCATTATTGGCTACTTTCTCACTAAAATGCAGAATAATGGGTAGAAAAAGGCCTATCTCAGGCATTTACAATACAGTTTTACCGGGGGCAGGGGAGGCGGGGTGTGGTGGGTGCGTGGCAACATTGAGATCGCCCTGAGTTTTTAAATCTATCATAGATGACGTACAATCAAACTTGTGAATATTCCTGAACTTTGGCATGCTTAATGGTAGCGGCAATCATACATCCATGGTTCTGTAAGCAATTTTATCGGGCATTCGGGAGGTTTGGTGTATGATGTTCATCAATACAGGCAGTCGATGGTTTTCGGTCAGAGGAGAACTGATTATCTCACGATTTTTGGGGTACGAAAACCACATAAATTTCTTGCCTATTTATGCTGGTCAATTTCTCGTGTTCAACATAGAACAACAGGAGTGTTGTGTTAATTTTTGGTGATTTTCGGGGTTTTTTGGACATTTTTATGCATTAACTGAGTTTTCAATGCATTTATGTGCATAATTCAAATTTGAACTACATGCACATGCTCCAGTGCATATAAATTGGTTGAAAAATCAAATCTGTGTCCTTGGGTGCATGCTTAGGTCCCATGCAAGAAATGGGAATGAATTTCAAACACTAGGGCACCGTTGATTGCCGGCAAAACATTGAGATGCTTGTTTTTAAATTCTAGTAAATCCAAAACTCGTCTGAAATTCATGAAACTTGGCATGCTATCATGGAGTGGCATCAACATGTCGTGGTAAATTTTGTCCCGTTTGGGGCAGGTTTGGGTATATGCTTCTCACAAACCGAGCTTCTCACAACAAGCATGATGGTTTCGTAGGGAACGTCCCACCTTTGGACAGAATATCCATTGCCTCTTATTGCTTTCAAATTTTTTTCTCGTGTCAACATAGAACAACAGGAGTGTTGTGTGAATTTTTGTGATTTTTCAGGGTTGTTTGGACATTTTTATGCATAACTGAGTTTTCAATGCATTTATGTGCATAATTCAAATTTGAACTACATGCACATGCTCCAGTGCATATAAATTGGTTGAAAAATCAAATATGTGTCCTTGGGTGCATGCTTAGGTCCCATGCAAGAAATGGGAATGAATTTCAAACACAGGGCACCGTTGATTGCCGGCAAAACATTGAGATGCCTGGTTTTTAAATTCTAGTAAATCCAAAATTCTGTTAACCATTCACGTGACGCCATGTGTCTTGGTTTTAATGGATGTAGGAGTGCCGTGCGGACAGCTGCTTGACCTTGACTGAAGGAGGCGTGCGAGCGCCGTCCGGTGCGCAGGCTGACCGAGAGGCGTGCAAGCTGTCCTGAGTGCGTAGGCTCACCGGAAGCGTGCGAGCTGTTGGTGCAGGCTCACTGGGAAGCGAGCCCTTTGACTTCCATGGCCGCCCGCTGCATCTGATGACCCACAAGTATAGGGGATCTATCGTAGTCCTTTCGATAAGTAAGAGTGTCGAACCCAATGAGGAGCAGAAGGAAATGATAAGCGGTTTTCAGCAAGGTATTCTCTGCAAGTACTGAAATAAGTGGTAATAGATAGTTTTGTGATAGGATAATTTGTAACGAGCAACAAGTAACAAAAGTAAATAAGTGCAGCAAGGTGGCCCAATCCTTTTTGTAGCAAAGGAAAGCCTGGACAAACTCTTATATGATGTAAAGCGCTCCCGAGGACACATGGGAATATCGTCAAGCTAGTTTTCATCACGTTCATATGATTCGCGTTCGGTACTTTGATAATTTGGTATGTGGGTGGACCGGTGCTTGGGTGCGTCCTTACTTGGACAAGCATCCCACTTATGATTAACCTCTATTGCAAGCATCCGCAACTACAACAAAAGTATTAAGGTAAACCTAACCATAGCATGAAACATATGGATCCAAATCAGCCCCTTACGAAGCAACGCATAAACTAGGGTTTAAGCTTCTGTCACTCTAGCAACCCATCATCTACTTATTACTTCCCAATGCCTTCCTCTAGGCCCAAATAATGGTGAAGTTCATGTAGTCGATGTTCACATAACACCACTAGAGGAGAGACAACATACATCTCATCAAAATATCGAACGAATACCAAATTCACATGACTACTAATAGCAAGACTTCTCCCATGTCCTCAGGAACAAAAGTAACTACTCACAAAGCAAACATGTTCATAATCAGAGGGGTATTAATATGCATATAGGATCTGAACATATGATCTTCCACCAATTAAACCAACTAGCATCAACTACAAGGAAATTAACACTACTAGCAACCTACTAGCAACAATCCCGGACTTGGAGACAAGAATTGGATACAAGAGATGAACTAGGGTTTTGAGATGAGATGGTGCTGATGAAGATGTTGATGGAGATTGCCCTCTCCCGATGAGAGGAGCGTTGGTGATGATGGCGATGATTTCCCCCTCCGGAGGGAAGTTTCCCCGGCAGAACAGCTCTGCCAGAGCCCTAGATTGGTTCCGCCAAGGTTCCGCCTCGTGGCGGCGGAGTGTCCGAGAAGATGGCTATGATTTTTTCCATCGAAAGACCATATAGCAGAAGATGGCCCGGAGGGCCACCAGGGGGCCCACGAGGTAGGGGGCGCGCAGGGGGTAGGGCGCGCCCCCACCCTCGTGGAGGGTGTGGCCCCCTGGTGAAGTTCTTGCGCTCAATATTTTTTATATATTTGGAAAACATCATCCGTGAAGTTTCAGGACTTTTGGAGCTGTGCAGAATAGGTCTCTAATATTTTCTCCTTTTCCAGCCAGAATCCCAGCTGCCGGCATTCTCCCTCTTTATGTAAACCTTGTAAAATAAGAGAGAATAGGCATAAGTATTGTGACATAATGTGTAATAACAGCCCATAATGCAATAAATATCTTGATATAAAAGCATGATGCAAAATGGACGTATCAACTCCCCCAAGCTTAGACCTCGCTTGTCCTCAAGCGAAAGCCGAAATCGAAAAATATGTCCACATGTTTAGAGATAGAGGTGTCGATAAAAATAAAATACGGACATGAGGGCATCATGATCATTCTTAGAACACAACTTACATAATTCTTTGTCATATAATATCTGATGCTAGAGTAATAATTCAATCACAATATCAAGTATGAATCGTAAACTTCATTGAAAACTAACAAACTACAATCTCGGTCATTGAAGCAATTGCAATTTATCATAACATAGGAAAGAGTCAATGTATAAGAGCTTTTCAGCAAGTCCACATACTCAACTATCATATATCTTTAATCGGACATAGAGAAAGATAGGGGCTTATAGTTTTGCCTCCCAACGTTTACCTCAAGGGTAATGTCAACAATAATAGTTCATGAAAACTCACATCCAATTAGCCATATATACCAGGATCTTTCCAACATGTTGTGCTTGCCAAAGGATAAAATGTAAAAAGGAAGGGTGAAGATCACCATGACTCTTATGCAAGGTAGGAGATAAAAGTAAAAGATAGGCCCTTCGCAGAGGGAAGCAGAGGTTGTTATGCGCTTTTATGGTTGGATGCACAAAATCTTAATGCGAAAGAACGTCACTTTATATTGCCACTTGTGATATGGACCTTTATTATGCAGTCTGTCGCTTTTATTTCTTCCATATCACACGATCGTATAAAGCTTATTCTCCTCACCAATCAATCATACATATTTAAAGAGCAATTTTTATTGCTTGCACCGATGACAACTTACTTGATGGATCTTACTCAATCCATAGGTAGATATGGTGGACTCTTATGGCAAGACTGGTTTAAGGGTGTTTGGAAGCACAAGTAGTATCTCTACTTGGTGATGAATTTGGCTAGCATGAGGGGGAAAGGCAAGCTCATCATGTTGGAAGATCCAAGGACAATATAATTTATCTCAGATGTAAGAAAACATAACCCATTCGTTGTCTTCCTTGTCCAATGTCAACTCTTTAGCATGTATATTTTAATGAGTGCTCACAATCATAAAGATGTCCAAGATAGTATATTTATATGTGAAGACCTCTCTTTCTTTATTACTTCCTATTAATTGCAACGATGACCAAAACTATGTTTGTCAACCCAACAACTTTTATTCATCATACTCTTTCTATGTGAGCTCATTACTCTCCATAAGACTCTATGATCTCTTTGTTTTTTTTCTTTCTTTTATTCCTTTAGGATCATGGCAAAATAATCAAGCCCTTGACTCAACACTAATCTTTATTATATAGCTCACGGACTCGATTACATAGAAGGATAATAAAGCAAAACTCATGACTAGATCATACTAAGAACTTTTATTCTACTAGATCAAGATATTACCAAAAGGATCGAACTAAGAAAAACGGTAAAGATAAAAGTGATGGTGATACGATACCGGGGCACTCCCCCAAGCTTGGCAGTTGCCAAGTGGAGTGCCCATACCCATGTGATTATGTCTCTCTTTTCGGGGGGGTGATGTGATATTCTTGGCGATGATGCCCCTCAAGATACGGATTCTCCTCCTCAAGCTTGTTGACTTGCTGCTTGAGGTCCATTATTTCCTTTCGGAGTTTTCCTGTAACAGCCAAAGCTCCCTGCACCCAAGGGTGCTGCATAGCTGCGGGAGAACCAGTGACACTCTTTTTCATATTCTCATAAGAAAGAAATCTAACATTGGAAGGGATAACCGAGTTTGGAACTAAGCTCTGCAGTTCTCCCATTGTGAATCCAGCTTGGAGGCGGGAAGTGACTTCTTGATCCTCTTCCATGGCATCTATCCTCTTCAAATCAGCCTCCATCTCTTCCTCCTTGCTGGCCCAAAGGGGTCAACATGATTGTTTGTCGTTGATCTCGGTGCCGGATGAGACACCCTCTCCCCGACTGACTCTTGCGAAGACATCCTGCTCTAATCTGCAGCAGCAACAGCTCGAAACACAAACAGGAGATAATTGCGTGATACGGGAGTCAAAACCGGGAGATTATATAATGAATTTTTACCGACCAAAATACGTGTCGTGTACGAAAACGAGTCCGGAGAGCACACGAGGTGCCCACGAGGTAGGGCGCGCCCAGTAGGGTAGGGCGCGCCCTCCACCCTCGTGGAGCCCTCGTGTCCTTCCCGGACTGCTACTTATTTTTCTATTTTTCTAAATATTCCAAAACGGAGAAATATTGCCTTAAAAACTGTTTTGGAGTCGGTTTACTTACCGTACCACATACCTATTCCTTTTCGGAGTCTGAAACGTTCGAAAAGTGTCCCTTATGTATTCCTCCGGGGTTACGGTTTCAATAACATTGGTTTCAACATTTATGGGATTACCTGAGATATAATGTTTGATTCTTTGACCGTTCACCACCTTCGGATTTGTGCCTTCGAAGTTGTTGATTTTTATGGCACCGGAACGATAGACCTCCTCGATAACATAAGGACCTTCCCATTTAGAGAGAAGTTTTCCTGCAAAAAATCTTAAACGAGAGTTGTATAGCAATACATAATCACCTACATTAAACTCACGCTTTTGTATCCTTTTATCATGCCATCTTTTAACTTTTTCTTTAAACAACTGGCATTTTCATAGGCCTTGGGTTCTCCATTCATCAAGTGAGCTAATATCAAATAACTTCTCACCGGCAAGTTTAAAATCATAATTGAAGTTCTTTAATAGCCCAATAGTGTTGTGTTCTAGTTCGAGAGGTAAGTGACATGCTTTTCCATAAATTTTATACGGAGACATACCCATAGGATTTTTATATGCAGTTCTATAGGCCCATAATGCATCATCAAGTTTCTTGGACCAATTCTTTCTAGACCTATTAACAGTCTTTTGCAAAATTAATTTGAGCTCTCTATTACTCAATTCTACTTGACCACTAGACTGAGGGGATAAGGAGATGCAATTCTATGATTAACATCATATTTAGCAAGCATTTTACGGAAAGCACCATGAATAAAATGTGAACCACCATCAGTCATTAAATATCTAGGGACTCCAATCTTGGAAAAATAACTTCTTTAAGCATTTTAATAGAAGTGTTATGATCAGCACTACTAGTTGGAATAGCTTCTACCCACTTAGTAACGTAATCAACAACAACTAAAATATGTGTATACCATTAGAGGAAGGAAAAGGTCCATAATCAAAGCCCCAAACATCAAATGGTTCAATAACAAGTGAATAATTCATAGGCATTTCTTGACGTCTACTAATATTACCAATTCTTTGACATTCATCACAAGATAAGACAAACTTACGGGCATCCTTGAAGAGAGTAGGCCAATAAAAACCAGATTGCAATACCTTATGTGCAGTTCTATCTCCAGCATGGTGTCCTCCATAAGCTTCGGAGTGACACTTGCGTAGGATCTGTTCCTGTTCATGCTCAGGTACACAACGTCTAATAACACCATCTACTCCTTCTTTATAAAGATGTGGGTCATCCCAAAAGTAATGCCTCAAATCATAGAAGAACTTTTTCTTTTGCTGGTATGTGAAACTAGGTGGTATAAACTTAGCAACAATGTAATTAGCATAATCAGCATACCATGGAGCAGTATGAGAAGCATTTATGACATTTAATTGCTCATCAGGAAAGCTATCATCAATAGGTAGTGGGTCATCAAGCACATTTTCTAACCTAGACAAGTTGTCTGCAACGGGGTTCTCAGCCCTTTCTATCAACAATATGCAAATCAAATTCTTGTAGCAAGAGAACCCATATAATAAGTCTAGGTTTAGCATCTTTCTTTTCCATAAGATATTTAATAGCAGCATGATCAGTGTGAATAGTTACTTTAGAATCAACAATATAAGGTCTGAACTTATCACAAGCAAATACAACTGCTAAGAATTCTTTTTCAGTAGTAGCATAATTTCTTTGAGCACTGTCTAGAGTTTTACTAGCATATTGAATAACATTTAGTTTTATCAACTCTTTGTCCTAGAAAGCACCTACAGCATAATCACTAGCATCACACATAATTTCAAAGGGTAAATTCCAATCAGGTGGCTGAACAATAGGTGCAGAGAAATGCTTTCTTAAGTATTTCAAATGCTTCTACACAATCATCATCAAAGACAAATGGTATATCTTTTTGTAATAAATTAGTCAGAGGCCGAGAAATTTTTGAGAAGTCCTTAATGAACCTCCTATAAAAACCGGCATGACCAAGGAAACTTCTTATACATTTGATGTCCTTGGGACATGGCATCTTT
>NC_053028.1:428957485-428968045 GCF_003073215.2 Triticum urartu | reverse complement strand
CTTGATCTCCTGGTGTGCAAAGAAACATGCCACAGTTTCTAGATCCAGTACTGAGGCAGAATACAAGGCACTGGCAAATGCAACAGCAGAATTATCTGGGTAAAGTCCATGCTCAAGGAACTTGGAATATATCACACTCAAACACCATGTCTTTGGTGTGACAACCTTGGTGCTACATATTTGTCAGCTAATCATGTCTTTCATGCTCGTACCAAGCATATTGAGATTGATTATCATTTTGTGAGGGAACGAGTTGCAAATAAAGAATTGGATATTCGGTTTGTTCACTTCAAGGACCAAATTGCGGATGGCTTCACAAAGGCACTAGCTACACGACCCTTTGAAGAGTTTAAATGTAATCTAAACTTACAAAGTTCAGATTAAGGGAGGGTGTTAATCATGAGATATTGTAGAGATGTAGCAGGCGCCAAGGAATTGTCTTGCACCATAGAGATAGTATTTTCTGTTTTAACTTCTTATCTCTATTTCTCTCTGTAAGATCTCTGTACGGTTGTTTGCCAACCGAACCCTCCTGTATCTCTTGAGAGGCTCTCTCTCGCTCGATCAATATAACACAACGTGGGCTCCCTGTTGGGGGTTGAGACGCTTCCATCACGTTTTACAGACACCCGCACACTTTTACTGATGATAGTAAAATAAAAGGTATCATTGAAATTGAGGTGATGTTAATACGACACTACCTTAAAACAAAACATTATCAAGTATGAACAGATCAGGAAAAACTTTAGATCAGTTCACCTCTTCGAATATTTGACACAACATTAGTCTTAACCGCCAAAGGTAATTAGTTATTCGCTAGGCCTAATAGCGCAGCAATTTTGATGACTTCTGATTTACTTTACAGAGAAAAAAAAAACACAGATCCACATGGTACACGCCATCAAGAGGAATGCTATACGAACTTAATGGCACACTTTCACAATTGAACATAATCAAAAAAATAAGAAGCTGCTTATATGATGTACTCCCTCCGTTCCTAAATACTTGTCTTTCTAGGTATTTCAACAAGTGACTACATACGGAGTAAAATGAGTGAATCTACACTCTAAAATATGTCTACATACATCCGTATGTAGTAGTCATTTAAAATGTCTAGAAAGACAAATATTTAGGAACGGAGGGAGTATGTACTTACTTTACTCTGGTTAAAGTACATAAGAAGGAATAGGGCAACCCCATAAACCATATCAGACCAGATATTTGCAAATGCTTGTCGGTTTTCTAATCTCCATTCATCCCTCAGCTCTACCCTGTTAAAGTAACAGAGCAGACCCGTTACAGTTAACCAGATAAATTTATCGGGCCGCAAAACGATGTTCCTGACTATCATTTTCACAGAGAAGATGAATGTTCATGTCAAAATTGCAAGGGCACTAATATAAGCAACAACTTGGCAAGAAAGAATAATAGCCTCACGCTTTTTCCCGCAACTCTGACCAGAACTCCTCATCGGAAAGTGGAGGAGATTTACCAATCTCTACTTCAAAACGGAATCTTGCTTTCTCAATATTTAGGTCCTTTATCATCTGAATCTTCTGGCTGCGTCTTACATCAAGCATTTCAGCGGCGAGTGGTACCTTCTCGACATACCTGTTATTGTACAATGACCAGCGTAATCGATTCTTTCAACAAAAAAGAAAACAGAGGAAAGGGAAGATATGGAACGCCATAGCAGTAAGATGACTTACCTGTCTAGAAATGGCATCATAACATAGTCATGTACTAGAAGATCCAACACCCATGGAACAACGATCAACAATGCTAGGAATTTGGCCTGCAGAGTACAATTTTCTTGTTAGATCCAGTTCCCCAACATCTGTATGACTTCATCGAAAAGGATCTTGAGCAATGTTGCACGGTAATAAGGTTTGAGTTATTGTTATAGTACTAGGTATAATAGTAGACCGCATTGGAAAGCGGTGCACAATTGGTAGGAAAGATGATGAGAAAATTATATCTTGTAACTAGTGCTAGAAGTACCGATTTCGTCGAAGCGTATAGAAAAACCCGGTCCTCAAACAACATGTCGTTGTAATCTTCATCAATAGAGTCCCTAAAAGCTTCAGCGATGCCCTTGTCCCTCACTATCTCCGTCGGATCATCAGTTATCTGGTCCGACAAGCTCCCACCCCCGCCCCAATCACCATCGCCGGACGTGCTGCCCCAACCTATCCAATCCTCCCATGACCGCCCTTCTGCATTTTCGGCACCCTGCTGGGCTTCCCGCAGGTCGACAATCGCCTCTGCCTTGCTCTTCCACGTCTGAAACTTGTCATCCTCCGACAGGTCTTCGTTGCTAACAACCTGCTGGAGCAATTCATCATCCTCCCTCCAGCCGGCGAGGCTCTCTTCCTCATCGTTCCAATCAGAGAACCACGCCTTCCACCATGGCTGCTGCCTCTTGGAACGCCTCCTCTTCTTGGCAAAACCCACCAGGCGCCTCCCCACCCTTCTCCTCTGGGGACCGACATCGAACATCTTGCATGCGCAAAACCTCCGGTGCCCGATCCTCTCCTCTACGGCTAACCAGACCGCAACGCCGCTAGAGCTGACCACGTAGCAACTCATTAAAGGTCATGCAACGGAGACCACATCTTCCGGGCTACAGAACGGGGGCGGACGCACCTCTGGCAACCATGTGCTCACAGCCTCACAGAATTCCCTTCTTGCCACCCGTTTTCATTGCAAGGTAGCAGTATACACATCAAGAAACCAAGAATTTCCGAACTCCCGGAAGGCCGGAATACAGTCAACCCCTCTTCTTTGCAGAATCTGCGATTCGCAACAAGCAGGAGCCAGAGAATCGTATAGCCCCAGACCACGCTGCGGTGACCAGGGATGATGATGCTCTTGCTGGGAGTATTAATTTGGACACGCGCTCCAGAGTGGCGTCCACATATATCTTTGGGTTGGGATGGATAAGGGAGGAACACGACTCAAGGGTAACGGTGGCGCCGCGAAGCAACGCCAATATGCTCCTTCCCGTAGTTTTTTTTTTCTAGCGCAGTACCTGGGCATGGGCAGCAGGGCCGGGGTTGGGCTTTGATTTGCTGCTTGGTGTCATATTTGGATCGGGCTCGGGCTTCAATTTTCAGCCCGAAATTAGCCTAGCCCAGCCCGACCAGCATTAGTTTGTAGCAAATCTGAAGCACCTGAGCGCAATCTCCGTGTCGAGCTGCCATGTAAATTGACTTTCCCTGTAACCCTAGCGCACCTACCACTTTTTTCCCGTCATATCTTTCCCCCTCGCTAGGGTTATCGTTCCTCTCGTCGCCGTCGGCGATCGTTGAGACCCGTCTTCCTTCTCCTGCGCTGGGTTGAGTATCCATTTCTGGGCCGATCACGGGGCAGACCCGGACTGCTTCCCTCGTCTTGGTTCGGTCTCCTCACCCTGGGAGATAAGGGTTCTTTATCTTCGCTGGTCGCTAGACCTGGGGAGATCGGTCTATTTTTCGTTCGACAATCTTATGGCGAACCAGGGAGCATCATCGGCTTCGGGATCCAAGGGGAAGGGAAAGCTGGAGGATCTAATGAAGGAGCTGGCCCTCAAGGAAGACGACCTCGATGACGTTGTTTTCGAGGAAGATGACGCCCCGGCAGAGGAGGACCTCCACTGGATGATCTTGGCCAGAGTCCACATGGACAAAGGGTTTAGCACCTACTGGTTCTTTCACAATATGAGGACGACCTGGGATCTTGCTAGGCCGGTAAAAATCAAAACCCTGGAGGAGAACCTCTTCCAGATGCAATTCAATTGTCTGAGCGATTGGGAGAGAGTTACCTAAGGGGGTCCCTGGCACTTCAGAGGCAATCCGGTGATTATCGCCTCATATGATGGATACACTAAGCCATCGGAGATAGAGCTATACAAATTTGAGATATGGGTTCACACCATCGACCTTCCAATTGGTTTTTATGGGAAAGTGAAGGCGTTGGCTGCTAAGATTGGCGAGTTTGTGGACTCGGAGCCATCTTCTTTTCATTTTGAAGGTAACTTCTATAGGGTTAGGGTTTGACTTGACGTGAGAAATCCTCTCAAAAAGGCAAACTCGCTGATCCGTGGAGAAAAGAGGGAGATCTTCACGATCAAGTATGAGCGTCTACCCGATTGGTGCCAGGTCTGCGGTATGATGGGACATTAGTTCAAGGAACACAGGGATGGAGTTCACCCCCCCCCTCAGTGCTGACCTTCAAAAACTTGCGAGCACCTGCGACTACTGCATGGGGCACCCGTCGCCGAAACAGAAACCAGAACCCTAGGTCTCAGGATGTTAGTACTGGTGGCAGCTCGAAGGAGAGAAAGGATGAAGTGCAGGATCAACATGTCATTAATATGGAGGTGTCTGAAGCCAGCCGCAAACGCTCTTCAGAACAGTCGATGGATCCCATTACCGCAATGGTCACCACTGGGATGGAGCTGGTCTTAGCAACTAAGACAAGCAGGGGTGCAACTCCACTGAGCCCCCCGCCGAAGCAAGATCCCAAGAGATCCCGGACTACCCAGCAGACCGAGAAGTAGGGCAATACAGTGTTGAGGAAGACCCTAGCAGCGGGGAAAAACAATGAAGCAAAATGGGCGCCATGAGTCTTTTGTGCTGGAATTGTTGCGGGATTGGCAATGCCTTGACAATTCAAGAGCTTCGCGAACTCGCACAAAAGTTTCCCCCTAGAATACTTTGTATTGTAGAAACCCAAATTAGTGGTGCTAGAGCTGAAAATTTAAAGAGTACTCTGGGTTTTGATTATTCTTTTGCTATTGACTCCTCCGGTAGGAGCGGAGGTTTGGCTTTGTTTTGGAATAATGAAATAAAGATAGACAATTTGGGTTACTCATGTTATCATATTGATGTGAAAGTGAGTGATTTAGGTGGTGATCCTTGGAGACTCACCTGCTTCTATGGGGAGGCACAAACCCATGATAACCAACAAGTATAGGGGATCAATTGTAGCCTCTTTCGATAAGTAAGAGTGTTGAATCCAATGAGGAGCTAAAGGTAGAGCAAATATTCCCTCAAGTTCTATCGACCACCGATACAACTCTACGCACGCTTAATGTTCGCTTTATCTGGAACAAGTATGAAACTAGAAGTACTTTGTAGGTGTGAAGGGATAGGTTTGCAAGATAATAAAGAACACGTAAATAAAAGATAGGGGTTTTTTAGATAAAGAAACAATTAAATTAGTTTTAGAAGAGAGCTTTTTGTCACGTAACAAAGTTATTTGTCCCTAGGCAATCGATAACTAGACCGGTAATAATTATTCCAATTTTATATCAGGAAGAGGCATAACCTAACATACTTTCTCTACTTGGACCATATGCACTTATGATTGGAACTCTAGCAAGTATCTGAAACTACTAAAGATCATTAAGTTAAAACCCAATCATAGCATTATAAGGTATCAAGTCCTCTTTACTCCCATACGCAACAACCCCCTTACTCGTGTTTAAGCCTCTGTCACTCTAGCAACCCACTATAAGCAAATTATGAACATATTGCAACACCCTACAGCGGGGATCCCTCACCCTTGTGTGACATGGAGAGCACCATAGGACAGCACCAATAATAAAACATGCAACTCAAACCAATCACGGTCATCAATCAACCCATAGGACAAAACAGATCTACTCAAACATCATAGGATAGCCATACATCATTGGGAAATAATATATAGCGTTGAGCACCCCGTTTAAGTAGAAATTACAGCGGAGAGAAGAGGTGTTACACCACTGCATAGAGGGGGAGAGAGTTGGTGATGACAACGGCGAAGTTGTTTGTGTAGATCGTCGTCACGATGATGGCCCCGGTGGCGTTCTGGTGCCACCGGGAGAGAGGGAGAGAGCCCCCTCCTTCTTCTTCTTCTTCCTTGGCCTTCCCCCTAGATGGGAGAAGGGTTTACCCTCTGGTCCATGTCCTCCATGGCGGCGGAGGGGCGAGAGCCCCTCCGAGATTGGATCTCTCTCTCTCTCTATGTTTCCTTCTCTTTCTGCGTTCCCAGATTATGGCCTTTCACCGTTTCTTAAATTCCCGGAGATCCATAACTCCGATTGGGCTGAAATTTTAACACGATTTCTATCCGGAATTATATTTCTTGCGGCTAAAGAAGGGCACCAACCACCTTATGGGGTGGCCACAATCCTCCTAGACACGCCCAGGGTAGGGGCGCGCCTCCAGGACTTGTGGGCCCCTCGGGCATCTTCTCGCGTTGATTCCAATTCCCCAAAGTCACATATATTCCAAAAAAATCTCCGTAAGTTTTTATCGCATTTGGACTTCGTTTGGTATGGATATTCTGCGAAACAAAAAACATGCAACAAATAGGAACTGGCACTGGGTACTGGATCAACATGTTAGTCCCAAAAATAGTATAAAAAGTTGCCAAAAGTATATGAAAGTTGTAGAATATTGGCATGAAACAGTCAAAAATTATAGATACAACGGAGACGTATTAGCATCCCCAAGCTTAATTCCTTCTCGTTCTTGAGTAGGTAAATGATAAAAAAGATAATTTTTGATGTGGAATGCTACCTAGCATAACCTTACCATATAATCTAATCATGGCATGAATATTAAGACACGAGTGATTCAAAGCAATAGTCTATCATTTGACATTAAGACAATAATACTTCAATCATACTAATAAAGCAATCATGTCTTCTCAAAATAACATGGCCAAAGAAAGTTATCCCTAACAAATCATATAGTCTGGCTATGCTCCCTCTTCATCACACAAAGTACTTCATCATGCACAACCCCGATGACAAGCCAAGCAATTGTTTCATACTTTTAATGTTCTCAAGCCTTTTCAGCTTTCATGCATGCAATACATGAGCGTGAGCCATGGATATAGCACTATAGGTGGAATGGAATATGATGGTGGAGGTTGTGTGGAGAAGACAAAAAAGGAGAAAGTCTCACATCGACGCGGCTAATCAATGGGGTTATGGAGATGCCCATCAAATTATGTCAATGCGAGGAGTAGGGATTGCCATGCAACGAGTGCACTAAGAGCTATAAGTGTATGAAAGCTCAAACTGAAAACTAAGTGGGTGTGCATCCAACTTTCTTGCTCATGAAGACCTCGGGCATTTGAGGAAGCGCATCATCAGAATATACAAGCCAAGTTCTATAATGAAAATTCCCACTAGTACATGAAAGTGATAGCCCAAGACTCTCTATATGAAGAACATGGTGCTACTTTGAAGCACAAGTGTGGTAAAAGGATAGTAGCATTTCCCCTTCTCTCTTTTTCTCTCATCATTTTTTGGCTCTCTCTTTTTTTGGCCTCTTTTTTTCGTCTGAAGTCTCATCCCGATTTGTGGGGGAATCATAGTCTCCGTCATCCTTTCCTCACTGGGACAATGCTCTAATAATGATGATCATCACACTTTTATTTACTTAAAACTCAATATTACAACTCGATATCTAGAACAAAGTATGACTCTATATGAATGCCTCTGGCAGTGTACCAGGATGTGCAATGATCTAGCATAGCAAAGATATCAAAAAACGGACAAACCATGAAAATATCATGCTAGCTATCTTATGATCATGCAAAGCAATATGACAATGAATGCTCAAGTCATGTATATGATGATGATGTTGGAAATATGCCCTAGAGGCAATAATAAATTGGTTATTATCATATTTCCTTGTTCATGATAATCGTTTATTATCCATGCTAGAATTGTATTGATCGGAAACTCAAATACATGCGTGGATACATAGACAACAACGTGTCCCTAGTGAGCCTCTGTCGGAATAGCTCGTTGACCAAAGATGGCTATGGTTTCCTAGTCATGGACATGAGTTGTCATTTGGTAACAGGATCACATCATTAGGAGAATGATGTGATGGACAAGACCAAAACTATGAACGTAGCATATGATCATGTCAAGTTTATGTGACGCCCTCGATTCAATCGTACACTAATCACACACGCAAATGTGTACGATCAAGATCAAGGACTCACGGGAAGGTATCACCACACAACTCCAGACACAAATTAAAATAATACAAGCTCTATATTACAAGCCAGGGGCCTCAAGGGCTCGAATACATAAGCTCGAATACACAAGAGTCAGCGGAAGCAACAATATCTGAGTACAGACATAAGTTAAACAAGTCTGCCTTAAGAAGGTTAGCACAAAAGCAATAACGATCGAAAAGGCAAGGCCTCCTGCTTGGGAGCCTCCTAACTCCTCCAGGCCGTCAGCGGCCGTCACGTAGTAGTAGGCACCCTCGGGGTAGTAGTAGTCATCAGTGGTGTCGTCTGGCTCCTGGGATCCGTCATCTGGTCGCAACAATGGGGTATGGTGGAAAAGAGGTAGCAAAGCAACCGTGAGTACTCATCCAAAGTACTCGCAAGACTTACATCAGATCTAAACTAAGTATGCATCTGTATCAAAGGAATGGGATGTATCTGTGGACTAAACTGCAGAATGCCAGAAGAGAAGGGGAAAGCCTAGCCTATCGAAGACTAGCATCTTTAAGCAGCTCCAAGCATCTTACAGCATCAGAAGAGATAAGAGTGGCATATTATAATATTAGTAAGTATGTTGTAACATTTCCCAGAGATCACTTCCTCGACTCCCTACGAGGAAACAATCCCGGAGCCATCATATCCATTACATGCCTCAACATCCAGTATCCAGTTCTAGTTGTATCGATCGGGATACAACTCCGAGTGTCCGTTACCGTGGACCCGGCTATTCGAATAGATAGAATTCTTCCCTGTAGGGGTGCACCAACTTACCCAACACGCTCGATCAACTCCGGCTGGACACACCATCAGGTCATGACCGGCCTCGGCCGATCAACACACCGCAACCCTACCTAGGCTCGACACAGAGGTCAGCACGCCGGTCTAAATCCTAAGAGCGCAGGGGTCTTGGGCCCATCGCCCTTTGCACCCCTGCACGTTGCGTACGCGGTTGGTGAGTAGACCTAGCTACCTCCTTGTAATGACCCGAGACCGACGCTCCAAACGCCTTCTAATTATTTCGTTGTTGCCGTGTGTTTTATTTCTTTGTTGCATTCATCGTGTCATCATGAGCATTGCATCCACATGTTTTCATAAAACTCGTAGTAATTCGTGATTGCCGCTTCTCCCTTTGTCTTCGTTGACCTTTTATTAGGCCTCTTTGTCTTTGTCGACCTCTCCCAGACCCCTCACGCGTGTCCAAAACTTCCCCGAACCCGAACCGGGCCATCGTTACCGACGGGTCCGAATCATCCCCGAACATCCGTAAAGCATCTTCGGTTTCATATTTGAATTTCCCTATCCCATTGATCTGGAGCCATCCGATGAAGATCAAACGCCCCTAAACCCCCCTCTGTTTTCCGCCCTGCCTATTTAAACAACAACCTCATGCCAAATTTGACCCAACCCTAGAATCCAAGGGATTTGTCCCTGCCGCTGCCGTACTCACCTCTCTTCCTTGGGATCTTCCTCGATCCACCCGCAGCCAACCAACCTCCTCCTCTCACTTTGGGATCCTCCCAGGTTCCCTCTGCCTGCACTCTCAGCCACCATCCAACCACCGGCTGGCGTTTGATCCAGTTTGGATCGAGGCCACAGCCTCGCGCGCTCGATCCCCAAGATGCCTCCTCTGCCTCGTTCCCGAAGCCGTTGGTACAGAGCTCCCCCTGCCTCGATAGCCTCTCGTGCCAGAGACCTCTGCTCCCGCGCGTCTCCTACCCTCCTCGAGCCTCCTCGCCGGAGTAGCAGCAACCACCAGCAGGTCACCAGCGTCGTGCCCGTTGCCTCTCCTTCCATCCCCTCATTCCTCTAGCTCTCTCCCCCCTCACTTTTCTCTCTCTTTTGTCTATCCCATAGGAGTTCCCATCCATGGTGCCAGGAGAAGAGCGCCCCGACCACCTCGTCACCAGCTCGCCGGAGCCACCCGCTGGTGTGCTCCTTTGCGCCGCCTTCGGCCCCTTTCTTTTCCTCATGTCGCACCGCCGCTGACTTCTCCGCCTCACCGTCATTTTGCTATAGGAGCCGAGGTCGTCACCTCCTCAGTTCGTCGGCTGCCTCACGAGCTCGCCTCCGTCATCGTTCCCAGCCTCTACCGCTCATCGCCGCCGGTCAGCCAGCCCCCTCGCGGTCTCCCCTTTTTCTTTCTGTCTTCGTCCCTATCTCTGAAGCTCTCTGTCTTTTGAACAGAGGACATGCACAGCCGCCTCCTTCAGTTTGTCGCGCCGCCACCTAGTTCGCCAGATCCGCTACCTACCAGCCCCTTCTCCGCCTGGAGCTTCGTCACCTGCACCCGTGCCCAGGTCCGGTCATCCCCGCTGCCAAGCTTCGCGTCCCTGCAGTCCCGCGCCGCCGCTGCTTCCTGTCGAGCGAGCAGAGGACTGTGTCATCCCTGCCTCGCCCGCTCTTGGGCCCCCTTCGTCAGCGACTTGTTCGATCCCCTACATCATTCGATCCAAGTCAGCAGCACACGCGCATCAGGGATAGACATGATGATCCTTGAGCAATTCGTGATGTTTGACACCGTGAAAGTAGAAATCAAGTAGGAGCATCAATTATTGA
>NC_053028.1:428945205-428956485 GCF_003073215.2 Triticum urartu | reverse complement strand
ACCGACATGCCAGCCGGAAGCGAAGACATACATCGAGTTTTTGATAGAGTTATTGCCAGGTACCGGGCCAATGTCAAAGAGACCCTACCAGATGCCCGCAAATGATCTGGAGGAGATTAAGAAGCAGATCAAGGAGTTATTGGAGAAAGGTTACATCCGACGGAGTTCGTCACCATGGGGAGCCCCAGTTCTTTTGGTTGAGAAGAAGGATAAGTCTCTAAGGATGGTTGTTGATTATCGTGCATTGAATGAGGTGACGGTCAAGAACAAATACCCACTGCCGATGATCAATGATTTATTTGACCAGTTGCAAGGAGCTAAGGTGTTTTCGAAGATCAATCTGCGATCAGGATATCACCAGCTGAAGATCCAGGAAAAGGATATACCTAAAACCACATTTACCACAAGGTATAGGTTATATGAGTATACGGTCATGTCATTTGGACTGACTAACGCCCCTGCCTATTTCACGAGCATGATGAACAAGGTGTTCATGGAATATTTGGATAAGTTTGTTGTGGTGTTCATTGATGATATAATGGTATACTCGAAGAATGAAGAGGAGCACAAAGAGCATTTGCGTTTAGTTCTCGAGAAACTCAGGGAACATCAGTTGTATGCCAAGTTCAACAAATGTGAGTTTTGGTTGAAAGAAGTTGGATTCCTTGGACATGTTATATCAGGAGAAGGTATAGC
This sequence comes from Triticum urartu, assembly GCF_003073215.2. NCBI lineage: Eukaryota > Viridiplantae > Streptophyta > Magnoliopsida > Poales > Poaceae > Triticum > Triticum urartu. The sequence goes on along the minus strand of NC_053028.1, from coordinate 428,955,789 downwards.
GGTAGACCCCACCAAGGTTCAGTCAGTCACTGAATGGTTGGCACCCACTTCAGTTAGCGAGATCCGCAGTTTTCTTGGACTCACAGGATACTACCGGAGATTCATTGAGAACTTTTCCAAGATTGCGAAGCCAATGATAGAGATATTGAAGAAGGATACCAAATTTAAATGGGCGAAAGAATGTGAAGCGAGTTTGCAGGAGTTAAAGAAACGTCTGACTACAGCCCCAGTACTGATTCTGCCGGATATACGCAAGGATTTCCAAGTGTATTGCGATGCCTCTCGCTTAGGACTTGGAGGAGTACTGATGCAGGATGGAAGAGCTGTTTCGTATGCCTCACGACAACTGAAACCGCATGAGTTAAATTATGCCACGCATGACTTGGAGTTGGCTGCCGTAGTGCATGCGTTGAAGACTTGGAGATATTATCTTAGTGGAAACCATTGCGATGTATACACTGACCATAAGAGTTTGAAGTACATTTTCACACAGAAGGAGCTGAACCTTAGGCAGAGGAGATGGTTGGAGCTTATAAAGGATTATGACATGAAGCTTCACTATCATCCAGGCAAGGCCAACGTCGTAGCAGACGCTTTGAGCCGGAAGAGTTATGCCAACACACTCATAAGCGCAGGATTGCCAAAGGAGTTGGCAGAGGATCTCAGGGAACTTCGATTGGAGATTGTCCCTAGAGGTTTTGTTGCAACAATGGAAGTTCAGTCTACATTGTTAGGAAAGATTCGAGAAGCTCAGAAGGATGACAAAGAGATCGCCGAGATAAAAGAGAGAATGAGCAAAGGAAAGGCCAAAGGTTTTCGTGAGGATGAACACGACACCTTGTGGTTTGAGGACCGTGTTTATGTGCCCAATAACACAAGAGATCAGGAAGTTAATACTTCAGGAGGCTCATGACTCACCATACTCGATCACCCGGAAACACCAAGATGTATGTGGATTTAAAGGAGCTTTTCTGGTGGACTGGTATGAAGAAGGATATTGCCGAGTATGTAGCCCGTATGTGATGTATGTCAGAGAGTGAAGGCAGAACATCAAAAGCCAGCCGGATTGTTACAGCCTATGCCGATACCCGAATGGAAGTGGGATAAGCTTGGCATGGATTTCATCACCGGATTGCCCAGGACCAAATCAGGATATGATTCTATATGGGTAGTAGTTGATCGCTTGACCAAAGTAGCTCACTTTATCCCAGTGAAAACCACCTATACAAGTGCCAAGTTGGCCAAGATATACATGACCAGGATCGTATGTTTGCATGGAGTTCCAAGGACCATTGTATCAGATAGAGGAACCCAGTTTACCTCAAAGTTTTGGAATCAGTTGCATGAAACTTTGGGAACCAGACTGGAGTTCAGTACAGCTTTTCACCCGCAAACAGATGGACAGACCGAGAGATCAACCAGATTCTGGAGGATATGCTGAGAGCTTGTGCACTAGATTATGGATCTAGTTGGGATGACAACTTGCCCTACGCAGAGTTCTCATACAACAACAGTTACCAGGCCAGTTTGAAGATGGCACCTTTCGAAGCCTTGTACGGAAGGAGGTGCAGGACACCGTTGTTGTGGGATGAAGTTGGAGACCGTCAGTTGTTTGGACCAGATTTGATTAAGGAATCAGAAGAGAAGGTTAAATTGATTAGAGATAGACTGAAGGTAGCTCAGTCCCGACAGAAGAGTTATGCAGATTCAAAACGCAAGGAGGTAGTCTATGAAATCGGAGACTAGAGTGTATCTTCCGAGTATCACCACTCCGAGGAGTTAAGCGCTTTGGAGTTAAGGGAAAGTTAGCGCCACGCTTTGTGGGACCATACAGAGTTTTGGAACGTATGGGAGAAGTTGCTTATAAGTTGGAATTACCCGAAGGATTGTCAGGAGTTCACGATGTGTTCCACGTTTCTCAGTTGAAGAAGTGCCACGCAGAGATGGCGACATTCCTCTGAGAGATACAGTACCGCTGGAAGCGATTCAGTTGGACAATGATTTGACCTATGAGGAGAAACCAGTCAGATTCTGAGTTTGCCAGCAGTCACCCGCACAAGGTTATCAAGTTTTGCAAAGTTCAGTGGAGCCACCATACCGAGGATGAAGCCACCTGGGAACGAGAGGATGATCTTCGCAAAGACCACCCACACCTATTTTCTAGCCACCCGAATCTCGAGGGCGAGATTCATCTTAAGGGGGTAGGTTTGTAACATCCCAAATTTTCAATTTGGAATGTTATACATAGATCATTCTCATGCATATCATATTTTATTGCTATTTCGTTTGCGATCCTCGAATTCTCTAAGCAACTCAAGGACCCTCGGATAGTAGTTGCATTTCGTTTCTCGATCCTCGAAATCCTAAGACAACTCAAGGACCCTCGGAGAGAGTTGGGGATTTCATTGTTTTCATATTTGAATTTTATCAAATATTGAAACGAGGATTTTGGTTTTAATTATTTTTCTCTCCAAAAAATATTTCATATTAAAATATATGAGAGGAGATAATATGACTTCTCCAAAATAAATGAAATATTGGAGGAAAAATATTAAAATCAAATATTTGATTTTATTCGGATTTTATTGCTATTTATTTGCATTAGAAAAATTGCACTTTTCAAAATTGCATTTTAGGGCCAAGAAAATGTTCATCTTGTTCTAAATATTTTATTTAGACGGTGAAAATTTGTTTTGCATTTTTAGATTTTTATTTATTTTCTAGGATTTATTTTCGGCGGAATCTGTTTAAAAAAACTTCAGCGCCCGACTGGGCCGAAGCCCAGCCGAGCCGGCCGGCCCAACCCCGCGCGCCACCGCACATCGCCGGGCGAGTCCCGAGCCGGACACGCCTCGCCGCCGCCGTGCCCCCTCGCCCAAGCCCGCCTCCGCCCCTTTATAAGCCGAGCTCGGGGCCCCTCGGGACCCCAATGCCGCCGCCGCAAACCGCCGCCGCGCCGCAGCGCCTCGCCACCGCGCCTCGCCGCCGGAGCCCCGCGCCGCAACCGACCTCGTCGGAGCCGCCCCGCCTTGCCGGAGGTATACGCCACCGTTGCCGCCGTTCGGTTTTATTTTAAAACCGATTCGGTTTTTTTAGAAAACCCTAGGTTTCATTTTTTTAGAATAGATCCATTTGCCGGTTTTCTCGGTTTAGTTACTTAGCAGACGTTTGTCCGTACGTTTGTTTTAACGAACGGTGTTCACTCATTAGCCACAGACAGCGAACGTTCGTCCGTTAGCCTGTTCGTCAGTTTTTCTTTTCTCGGATTTTCAGCGATTATTCTCGATCGTGATTTCTGATCCAATTTTCGTTTTTGTTTATCTTTTCACTCGTTTATCACAATCAGGCGATTCAAGCGCCTAGATCTTCGTCTCGAAACCCTCTTCCCGTTTAACCAACTTGAACAAGATTTTGACACAGTAAAATTTGACTTTAGTCCAGATTAGTAATCAGATCTTGTTTCTTTCGCAGTTTGAGTTTCGTTGCTCCGTTTGATTTGATTCTTTTTGCAAACCGGAGTTCTTAAGTTGAACTTTCTGGTTAGATCTTCTTACTCGTGCGTTACCCGTGCATCTTTGCTTGATTGCTTATGTATGCTATTTTTTGTCTGCGATAGAACACCCGGAGTGCGAAGCGTGCTACTACGAGTCTCTAGGTTTTGCGGATCATCAGCAAGGCAAATAACACATTGATCATATCCCTTTATGACCCAGTTTTTTATGCATTAGTTTCAACCCTCAAACATTGCATGGTTAGGACTTTATAACATGTGGGATTGGAAAGTAGTTGATGAGGTAGAACGTATTGACCTGCCATTATCAAACCCTTGGGAGTTACTTCTACGTATTGCTTATATTGCCATGCTATGCTTGTAGACATGGTTTGGGTGAGTGAATCCATGACAGATGTGAGATTGTTAATTAATGGCTCAACTTAAGGTGGCAACTTTAATACACATCTGGGTGGATTGCTTGTCGGGGACCTGGAGAATCCAGTGTTGTCCTAGGATATCCCGAAGTGCCTGTGTGATAATCCCTATGGTCTGCCACCCAGGCTCAAAGGGAACTAAGATATTTCATGCTAGAAACTTCCGTGTGCAGCCACAAGCTATTATGGGCTCTAGCATAGCTGAGTAAGTTGCGTGAAGCTCTTGAAGAGGTAGACTAGCAGATAGTTGGGTTGTAGGTGGTATAGTCTATCCGGAGTAGAGTGTTAATGCTTCTAAAAAACTGTGTCTCGGTCATCCGTTTCTCAAACATCATGTAGTGCGGGAAATTCAATGGAGGAGAGCGAGTCTTGTGGGGAAAAGTGCGCAAACCTTTGCAGAGTGTATAAACTAATCATGGATAGCCGTGTCCCCGGTTATGGACATCTTGAGTATCTAGTACTTGGATTATCATATGTATCTCATCACTCTAAATTGATATTGTTGGGTTGATAATTAATTTTAATTGGGATTGAGTTGGAGGAACCTTCTCAATGATGTTTCAACTACCATGATATTTAAATAAAATCTATTCCTTTGTTGGAGGAAAAAATTGGCTTTTCGCAAAACTTTAATCGTAGAGCTTTCCACCAGCTAAACATTGCCAGCATATTCCATTTGTTGACCTGTTTCGGGCTGCAACGTATTATGTTGCAGACTTTTCAGACGAGGAGTAAGGTTCATTAGGTCGTTGCCGTGCAGCTGAGCTATGCCGTTGGAGTTGATGGACTCACTTTATCTTCCAAGCCTTTCGCTGTTATCGTATTAGATGGCCTTAAGCCATATTTATTGTAATAAGTTCTCTTTTGAGACATTCGATGTAATAAGTGTGTGATTGCTACTCTGTTATAAATCCTTCGAGTACTGTGTGTGTCAGCATTACCGATCCAGGGATGACACTGAAGCACAGAGACTTGACCGTTTGAGGTCGGGTCGCTACAAAAATGGAGGAGAATAGTTTTGTCAGTGAACACATACTTAGAATGTCTAGATACAACAATCACTTGTCTCAGGCTGGGAGTTAATCTTCCGGTTTGATAATGTCATTGACAGAGTCTTTAATCACTGCCACCAAGCTATAAAAGCTTCATGATGAACTATAAATATGCAGGATGGATAAAGACAATTACCGAGCTCTTCGCGACGCTAAAAGCTGCGGAGGTAGAAATCAAGAAGGAGCATCAAGTTTTGGTCAACAAAGACCACCAGTTTCAAGGAAGGAAAGGGAAGAAGGAACTTCAAAAGAACGGCAAGCAAGTTGCTGCTCAAGTGAAGAAGCCCAAGTCTGGACCTAAGCCTGAGACTGAGTGCTTCTACTGCAAAGGGACTGGTCACTGGAAGCGGAACTGCCCCAAGTATTTGGCGGATAAGAAGGATGGCAAAGTGAAAGGTATATTTGATATACATGTTATTGATGTGTACCTTACTAATGCTCGCAGTAGCGCCTGGTATTTGATACTGGTTCTGTTGCTAATATTTGCAACTCAAAAACAGGGGCTACGGATTAAGCGAAGATTGGCTAAGGACGAGGTGACGATGCGCGTGGGAAATGGTTCCAAAGTCGATGTGATCGCCCGGCACGCTACCTCTACATCTACCTTCGGGATTAGTTTTAGACCTGAATAATTGTTATTTGGTGCCAGCGTTAAGCATGAACATTATATCTGGATCTTGTTTGATGCGAGACGGTTATTCATTTAAATCAGAGAATAATGGTTGTTCTATTTATATGAGTAATATCTTTTATGGTCATGCACCCTTGATGAGTGGTCTATTTTTACTAAATCTTGATAGTAGTGATACACATATTCATAGTATTGAAGCAAAGATATAAGTTTAATAATGATAGTGCAACTTATTTGTGGCACTCCGTTTAGGTCATATTGGTGTAAAGCGCATGAAGAAACTCCATGCTGATGGGCTTGGAATCACTTGATTATGAATCACTTGATGCTTGCGAACCATGCCTCATGGGCAAGATGACTAAGACTCCGTTCTCCAGAACAATGGAATGAGCAACAGACTTATTGGAAATAATACATACTGATGTATGCGGTCCGATGAGTGTTGATGCTCGTGGCGGGTATCGTTATTTTCTGACCTTCACAGATGATTTGAGCAGATATGGGTATATCTACTTGATGAAACATAAGTCTGAAACATTTGAAAAGTTCAAAGAATTTCAGAGTGAAGTGGAAAATCATCGTAACAAGAAAATAAAGTTTCTACGATCTGATCGTGGAGGAGAATATTTGAGTTACGAGTTTGGTCTTCATTTGAAACAATGCGAAATAGTTTCGCAACTCACGCCACCTGGAACACCACAGCGTAATGGTGTGTCCGAAAGTCGTAACCGCACTTTATTAGATATGGTGCGATCTATGATGTCTCTTACTGATTTACCGCTATCATTTTGGGGTTATGCTTTAGAGACACTGCATTCACATTAAATAGGGCACCATCTAAATCCGTTGAGACGACACCTTATGAACTGTGGTTTGGCAAGAAACCCAAGTTGTCGTTTCTTAAAGTTTGGGGCTGCGATGCTTATGTGAAAAAGCTTCAACCTGATAAGCTCGAACCCAAATCGGAGAAATGTGTCTTCATAGGATACCCAAAGGGACTATTGGGTACACCTTCTATCACAGATCCGAAGGCAAGAATATCGTTGCTAAGAATGGATCCTTTCTAGAGAAGGAGTTTCTCTCGAAAGAAGTGAGTGGGAGGAAAGTAGAACTTGATGAGGTAATTGTACCTGCTCCCTTATTGGAAAGTAGTTCATCACAGAAATCAGTTCTAGTGATTCCTACACCAATTAGTGAGGAAGCTAATGATGATGATCATGAAACTTCTGATCAAGTTACTACCGAACCTCGTAGGTCAACCAGAGTAAGATCCGCACCAGAGTGGTATGGTAATCCTGTTCTGAGGTCATGTTACTTGACCATGACGAACCTACGAACTATGAGGAAGCGATGATGAGCCCAGATTCGGCAAAATGGCTTGAGGCCATGAAATCTGAGATGGGATCCATGTATGAGAACAAAGTGTGGACTTTGGTTGACTTGCCCGATGATCGGCAAGCCATAGAGAATAAATGGATCTTCAAGAAGAAGACTGACGCTGATGGTAATGTTACTGTCTACAAAGCTCGACTTGTTGCAAAAGGTTTTCGACAAGTTCAAGGAGTTGACTATGATGAGACCTTCTCACCCGTAGCGATGCTTAAGTCCGTCCGAATCATGTTAGCAATTGCCGCATTTTATGATTATGAAATTTGGCAAATGGATGTCAAAACTGCATTCCTTAATGGATATCTTAAAGAAGAGTTGTATATGATGCAACCAGAAGGTTTTGTTGATCCAAAAGGTGCTAACAAAGTGTGCAAGCTCCAGCGATCCATTTATGGACTGGTGCAAGCCTCTCGGAGTTGGAATATACGCTTTGATAGTGTGATCAAAGCATATGGTTTTATACAGACTTTTGGAGAAGCCTGTATTTACAAGAAAGTGAGTGGGAGCTCTACATTTCTAATATTATATGTGGATGACATATTGTTGATTGGAAATGATATAGAATTTCTGGATAGCATAAAAGGATACTTGAATAAGAATTTTCAATGAAAGACCTCGGTGAAGCTGCTTATATATTGGGCATCAAGATCTATAGAGATAGATCAAGACGCTTAATTGGACTTTCACAAAGCACATACCTTGATAAAGTTTTGAAGAAGTTCAAAATGGATCAAGCAAAGAAAGGGTTCTTGCCTATGTTACAAGGTGTGAAGTTGAGTCAGACTCAATGCCCGACCACTGCAGAAGATAGAGAGAAAATGAAAGTCATTCCCTATGCTTCAGCCATAGGTTCTATCATGTATGCAATGTTGTGTACCAGACCTGATGTGTGCCTTGCTATTAGTTTAGCAGGGAGGTACCAAAGTAATCCAGGAGTGGATCACTGGACAGCGGTCAAGAACATCCTGAAATACCTGAAAAGGACTAAGGATATGTTTCTCGTTTATGGAGGTGACAAAGAGCTCGTCGTAAATGGTTACGTCGATGCAAGCTTTGACACTGATCCGGATGACTCTAAGTCACAAACCGTATACGTATTTTTATTGATGGTGGAGCCTGTCATTGGTGCAATTCTAAGCAAGCGTCATGGCGGGATCTTCGTGTGAAGCGGAATTACATATCTGCTTGGAAGCAGCAAAATGAAGGAGTCCTGGATGAAGGAGTTCATATCCGATCTAGGTGTCATACATAGTGCATTGGGTCCAATGAAAAATATTTTGTGACAAATGGTGCAATGCCTTGGCAAAGGAATCAAGATTTCACAAGAGAACCAATCACATCAAGAAGACGCTTCAATTCCCATCTGGCGATCAAAGTCAAAGGAGGGAGACACAGAGATTTGCAAGATACATACGGATCTGAATGTTGCAGACCGTTGACTAAGCTCTCTCATGAGCAAAAACATGATCAACACCAAGACTCCATGGGTGTTAGAATCATTACATGTAATCTAGCTTATGACTCTAGTGCAAAGTGGGAGACTGAAGAAATTTTCCCTAGAGGCAATAATAAAGTTGTTAATTATTTGCTTATATCATGATAAATGTAATTATTCATGCTAGAATTGTATTAACCGGAAACTTAGTATATGTGTGAATACATAGACAAACAGGAGTGTCACTAGTATGCCTCTACTTGACTAGCTCAGTTAATCAAAGATGGTTAAGTTTCCTAGCCATAGACCATGAGTTGTCATTTGATGAACGAGATCACATCATTAGAGAATGATGTGATTGACTTGACCCATCTGTTAGCTTAGCACTATGCACTACCAAAAAAATACACTTCCGTGATGATACGTGTTTGTCACAGTAGGTCATGTTTTCTATCATGCATGTACATCCATGAAAATTTTATGATAGAATCAAGATAGTCATACATGTGTTGTCGTAGAAGTGTTCCATGACATTACCAAAATTATCATCACGGAAGTGTCCACTTCCATGACGATAAATCGCGCGTCATAGAAGTGCTTTCATCAAGGGTGACCGACACGTGGCATCCACCGTAACGGAACACCGTTAAGCTATCGGGTCCGGTTTTGGATCCGATAACCCGTTAACAGCCCCGACCAATGGGGATTTTCCACGTGTAAAATCATCATTGGCTGGAGGAAACACGTGTCGGCTCACCGTTGGGACAGATGTCATCCACTCATTGGACCCAAAGCGCCTATGATACGCCGACACGTGGCACGGCCCAACAGAGGCCCATTCCTGTGAAAAGGCTGGCCCGTTTGACTTGGTCAAAAGGTGGTGGGCCGGCCCACGGCAAGCCTGTTAACGGCATGTTCGCATATAGCCCATTTACAGCCCGTTAACCCAGGGCCCTTTTACGGCCTATCCAAATTAGGCCCAGTAGCGTCATCTGGGCCGTCCAATATAATTTCAGCCCGTTTTAACTTTTGGCCCATGTATGGCCCATGACGTCTTTCGGCTTGATACGTCTCCAATGTATCTATAATTTTTGATTGCTCCATGCTATATTATCTACTGTTTTGGACATTATTGGGCTTTATTATCCACTTTTATATTATTTTTGGGACTAACCTATTAACCGGAGGCCCAGCCCAGAATTGCTGTTTTTGCCTGTTTTAGGGTTTCGAAGAAAAGGAATATCAAACGGAGTCCAAACGGAATGAAACCTTCGGGAACGTGATTTTCTCATCGAATACAACTCAGGAGACTTGGACCCTACGTCAAGCCACGTAACAGGAGGCCACGAGGTAGGGGGGCGCGCCTACCCCCCAGGCGCGCCCTCCACCCTCGTGGGCCCCTGTTGCTCCACCGACGTACTTCTTCCTCCTATATATACCCACGTACCCCCAAATGATTAGAGCGGAGCCAAAACCCTAATTCCACCGTCGTAACTTTCTGTATCCACGAGATCCCATCTTGGGGCCTGTTCCGGAGCTCCGCCGGAGGGGGCATCGATCACGGAGGGCTTCTACATCAACACCATAGCCCTCCGATGAAGTGTGAGTAGTTTACCTCAGACCTACGGGTCCATAGTTAGTAGCTAGATGGCTTCTTCTCTCTTTTTGGATCTCAATACAATGTTCTCCCCCTCTCTTGTGGAGATCTATTCGATGTAATCTTCTTTTTGCGGTGTGTTTGTTGAGACCGATGAATTGTGGGTTTATGATCAAGTCTATCTATGAATAATATTTGAATCTTCTCTGAATTCTTTTATGTATGATTGGTTATCTTTGCAAGTCTCTTCGAATTATCAGTTTGGTTTGGCCTACTAGATTGATCTTTCTTGCAATGGGAGAAGTGCTTAGCTTTGGGTTCAATCTTGCGGTGTCCTTTCCCGGTGACAGTAAGGGCAGCAAGGCACGTATTGTATTGTTGCCATCGAGGATAACAAGATGGGGTTTTCTTCATATTGCATGAGTCTATCCCTCTACATCATGTCATCTTGCTTAAGGCGTTACTCTGTTTTTAACTTAATACTCTAGATGCATGCTGGATAGCGGTCGATGAGTGGAGTAATAGTAGTAGATGCAGGCAGGAGTCACGGTCT
>NC_053028.1:428932391-428944205 GCF_003073215.2 Triticum urartu | reverse complement strand
CGAAGATTTTGGAGATCAAAAGGAGCCAAATGATATTGGCCATATCATGTCACTATTTGATTGCATGTGATGTTTATCATGTTTTACATCTTATTTGCTTAGAACGACGGTAGCTTAAATAAGATGATCCCTTGTAATAATTTCAAGAAGTGTTCCCCCTAACTGTGCACTGTTGCGAAGGTTCGTTGTTTCGAAGCACCACGTGATGATCGGTCTGATAGATTCTAATGTTCGAATACAACGGGTGTAAGCCAGATTTACACACGCAATACACTTAGGTTGACTTGACGAGCCTAGCATGTACAGACATGGCCTCGGAACACGGAAGACCGAAAGGTCGAGCATGAGTCGTATAGAAGATACAATCAACATGAACATGTTCACCGATGTTGACTAGTCCGTCTCACGTGATCATCGGACATGGCTAGTTGAACTCGGATCATGTTTCACTTAGATGACTAGAGGGATGTCTATATGAGTGGGAGTTCATTGAATAATTTGATTAGATGAACTTAATTATCACGAACTTAGTCTAATATCTTTACATATGTCTTCTAGATCAAATGGCCTGCGCTAATGTTGCCCTCAACTTCAACGTGTTCCTAGAGAAAACCAAGCTGAAAGATGATGGCAGCAACTATACGGAGGTCGGAAACCTGAGGATCATCCTCATAGCTGCCAAGAAAGATTATGTCCTAGAAGCACCGCTAGGTGACGCACCCATCCCAGAGAACCAAGACGTTATGAACGCTTGGCAGTCACGTGCTGATGATTAATCCCTCGTTCAGTGTGGCATGCTTTACAGCTTAGAACCAGGGGCTCCAAAAGTGTTTTGAGCGACATGGAGCATATGAGATGTTCGAAGAGCTGAAAATGGTTTTCCAAGCTCATGCCCGGGTCGAGAGATATGATGTCTCGACAAGTTCTTCAGTTGTAAGATGGAGGGAAATAGTTCTGTCAATGAGCACATACTCAAAATGTCTGGGTTGCATAACCGCTTGACTCAGCTGGGAGTTAATCTCCCGGATGACGCGGTCATTGACAGAATCCTTCAGTCGCTTCCACCGAGCTACAAGAGCTTTGTGATGAACTTCAATATGCGGGGATGGAAAAGACCATTCCTCGAGGTATATTCAATGTTGAAATCAGTGGAGGTGGAAATCAAAAAGGAACATCAAGTGTTGATGGTGAATAAAACCACTAAGTTCAAGAAAGGCAAGGGTAAGAAGAACTTCAAGAAGGACGCAAGGGAGTTGCCGCGCCCGGTCAAGCAAGCTGCCGGAAGAAGACAAAGAATGCACCCAAGCGAGACTGAGTGTTTTTATTGCAAGGGAAGTGGTCACTGGAAGCGGAACTGCCCCAAATACTTAGCGCACAAGAAGGAGCAACACTAAAGGTATATGTGATATACATGTAATTGAATGGTACCTTACCAGTACCCGTAGTAGCTCCTGGGTATTTGATACCGGTGCGGTTCGCTCACATTTGTAACTCAAAGTAGGAGCTGCGAAATGCGGAGACTAGCAAAGGACGAGGTGACGATGCGCGTCGGGAATGGTTCCAAGGTCGATGTGATCGCCGTCGGCACACTGCCTCTACATTTACCTACGGGATTAGTTTTAAACGTCAATAATTGTTATTTAGTGCCAGCTTTGAGCATGAACATTGTATCAGGATCTCGTTTAATTCGAGATGGCTACTCATTTAAATCCGAGAATAATGGTTATTCTATTTATATGAGAGATATGTTTTATGGTTATGCTCCGCTAGTGAATGGTTTATTCTTAATGAATCTCGAGCGTAATGTTACACATATTCATAGTGTGAATACCAAAAGATGTAAGGTTGATAATGATAGTCCCACATACTTGTGGCACTGCCGCCTTGGTCACATAGGTGTCAAACACATGAAGAAGCTCCATGTAGATGGACTTTTGGAGTCTCTTGATTACGAATCATTTGACACGTGCGAACCATGCCTCATGGGTGAAATGACCAAGACTCCGTTCTCAGGAACAATGGAGCGAGCAACCAACTTATTGGAAATCATACATACAGATGTGTGCGGTCCAATGAGTGTTGAGGATCGCGGTGGCTATCGTTATGTTCTCACCCTCACTGATGACTTGAGTAGATATGGGTATGTCTACTTAATGAAACACAAGTCCGAGACCTTTGAAAAGTTCAAGGAATTTCAGAGTGAGGTTGAGAATCAACGTGACAGAAAAATCAAGTTCTTGCGATTCAGATCGTGGGGGAGAATACTTGAGTCACGAATTTGGCACCACACTTAAGGAAATGTGGAATAGTTTCACAACTCACGCCGCCTGGAACACCTCAGCGTAATGGTGTGTCCGAACGTCGTAATCGCACTCTATTGGATATGGTGCGATCTATGATGTCTCTTACCGATCTACCGCTGTCATTTTGGGGCTATGCTTTAGAGACTGCCGCATTCACTTTAAATAGGGCTCCGTCGAAATCTGTTGAGACGACACCGTATGAATTATGGTTTGGGAAGAAACCTAAGCTGTCGTTTCTAAAAGTTTGGGGATGCGATGCTTATGTCAAGAAACTTCAACCTGAAAAGCTCGAACCCAAGTCGGAAAAATGCGTCTTCATAGGATACCCTAAAGAAACTATTGGGTATACCTTCTACCTCAGATCCGAAGGCAAGATCTTTGTTGCCAAGAATGGATCCTTTCTAGAGAAAGAGTTTCTCTCGAAAGAAGTAAGTGGGAGGAAAGTAGAACTTGATGAAGTATTACCTCTTGAACCGGAGTGGCGCTCAAGAAAATGTTTCCTGAGGTGCCTGCACCGACTAGAGAGGAAGTTAATGATGATGATCATGAAACTTCAGATCAAGTTGCTACTGAACTTCGTAGGTCCACAAGGACACGTTCCGCACCAGAGTGGTACGGCAACCCTGTCTTGGAAATCATGTTGTTAGACAATGGTGAACCTTCGAACTATGAAGAAGCGATGGCGGGCCCGATTCCGACAAATGGCTGGAAGCCATGAAATCCGAGATAGGATCCATGTATGAAAACGAAGTATGGACTTTGACTGACTTGCCCGTTGATCGGCGAGCCATAGAAAATAAATGGATCTTTAAGAAGAAGACAGACGCGGATGGTAATGTGACCATCTATAAAGCTCGGCTTGTCGCTAAGGGTTATCGACAAGTTCAAGGGGTTGACTACGATGAGACTTTCTCACCCGTAGCGAAGCTGAAGTCCGTCCGAATCATGTTAGCAATTGCCGCATTCTATGATTATGAGATATGACAAATGGACGTCAAAACGACATTCCTTAATGGGTTCCTTAAGGAAGAATTGTATATGATGCAGTCGGAAGGTTTTGTCGATCCTAAGAATGCTGACAAGGTGTGCAAGCTCCAACGCTCGATCTCTGGGCTGGTGCAAGCATCTCGGAGTTGGAACATTCGTTTTGATGAGATGATCAAAGCGTTTGGGTTTACGCAGACTTATGGAGAAGCCTACATTTACAAGAAAGTGAGTGGGAGCTCTGTAGCATTTCTCATATTGTATGTGGATGACATACTGTTGGTGGGAAATGATAGAGAATTCTTGGAAAGCATAAAGGCCTACTTGAACAAGTGTTTTTCAATGAAGGATCTTGGAGAATCTGCTTACATATCAGACATCAAGATCTATAGAGATAGATTGAGACGCCTCATTGGTCTTTCACAAAGTACGTGCCTTGAAAAGATATTGAAGAAGTTCAATATGGATCAGTCAAAGAAGGGGTTCTTGCCTGTGTTGCAAGGTACGAGATTGAGCACGGCTCAATGCCCGACCACGGCAGAAGATAGAGAAAAGATGAGTGTCGTCCCCTATGCCTCGGCCATAGGGTCTATCATGTATGCTATGCTGTGTACCAGACCTGATGTAAACCTTGCCGTAAGTTTGGTAGGAAGGTACCAAAGTAATCCCGGCATGGAGCACTGGACAGCGGTCAAGAATATCCTGAAGTACCTTAAGAGTACTAAGGATATGTTTCTCGTTTATGGAGGTGACGAAGAGCTCGTCGTAAAGGGTTACGTCGATGCTAGCTTCGACACTGATCTGGATGACTCTAAGTCACAAACCGGATACGTGTATATTTTGAATGGTGGGACAGTAAGCCGGTGCAGTTGCAAGAAAAGCGTTGTGGCGGGATCTAATGTGAAGCGGAGTACATGGCAGCCTCGAGGTAGCCACAAGAAGGCAATCTGGTGAAGGAGTTCATTACCGACCTAGGAGTCATCAAATGCGTCGGGCCCGATGACTCTCTTCTGTGACAACACTGGAGCTATTGCCCTTGCCAAGGAGCCCAGGTTCACAGGAGACCAGGCATATCAAGCGTCGCTTCAACTCCATTCGTGAAAGTGTTCAAAATGGAGACATAGATATTTGTAAAGTACATACGACCTGAAGTGGCAGATCCGTTGACTAAACCTCTCCCTAGAGCAACATGATCAACACCAGAACTGCATGGGTGTTCGATTCATCACAATGTAACTAGAATATTGACTCTAGTGCAAGTGGGAGACTGTTGGAAATATGCCCTAGAAGCATAATAAAATGGTTATTATTATATTTCCTTGTTCATGATTATTGTCTATTGTTTCATTGCTATAATTGTGTTATCCGGAATCATAATACATGTGTGATACATAGACCACAACACGTCCCTAGTGACCTCTAGTTGACTAGCTCGTTGATCAAAGATAGTCATGGTTTCCTCTATGGACATTGATTCATTGATAACGGGTCACATCATTAGAGAATGATGTGAATGGACAAGACCAATCCGCATAGCTCAAGATCGTGTAGTTCGTTTGCTATAGATTTTCCGAATGTCAAGTATCATTTCCTTAGACTATGAGATTGTGCAACTCCCGGATACCGTAGGAGTGCTTTGGGTGTGCCAAACATCACAACGTAACTGGGTGACTATAAAGGTACACTACAGGTATCTCCGAAAGCGTCTGTTGGGTTGGCACGAATCGAGACTGGGATTTGTCACTCCGTATGACGGAGAGGTATCTTCTGGGCCACTCGTAATGCATCATCATAATGCTCAAAGTGAACATGGTTGATCACGGGATATGCATTACGGTACCGAAAGTGACTTGACGGTAACGAGATTGAACGAGTATTGGGATACGACGATCGAGTCTTGGGCGAGTAACTACCGATTTGACAAGGGAATTCTATACGGGATTGATTGAATCCTCGACATCGTGTTCATCCGATGAGATCATCGAGGAGCATGTGGGAGCAAACATGCGTATCCAGATCCCGCTGTTGGTTATTGACGAGAGAGTCGTCTCAGTCATGTCTGCGTGCACACTTAAGGTTCGGTGGCGCTAGGGTTGTTGAGATATTAGTATGCGGTAACCCGAAAGTTGTTCGGAGTCCCGAATGAGATCCCAGACATCACGAGGAGTTCCTGAATGGTCCGGAGGTGCTAAGCTAACGTGTGGGTCAAGTCAATCACATCATTCATCATTCTCTAATGATGTGATTCCGTTCATCAAATGACAACTCATGTCTATGGTTAGGAAACTTAACCATATTTGATTAACGAGCTAGTCAAGTAGAGGCATAGTAGTGACACTCTGTTTGTCTATGTATTCACACATGTACTAAGTTTTTGGTTAATACAATTCTAGCAAGAATTATAAACATTTATCATGATATAAGTAAATATAAATAACAACTTTATTATTGCCTCTAGGGCATATTTCCTTCAGTCTCCCACTTGCACTAGAGTCAATAATCTAGTTCAGATCGTCATGTGATTTCACACCAATAGTTCACATATTTATGTGATTAGTTCACATCTTCATGTGACTAATACCCAAAGGGTTTACTAGAGTCAATAATATAGTTCACATCGCTATGTGATTAACACCCAAAGAGTGATCATGTTTTGCTTGTGAGAGAAGTTTAGTCTACGGGTTTGCAACATTCATATCTGTATGTATTTTGCAAATTTCTATGTCTGTAATACTTTGCACGGAGCTACTCTAGCTAATTGCTCCCACTTTCAATATGTATCTAGATCAAGACTTAGAGTCATCTAGATCGGTATAAAAAGCTTGCATCAACGTAACTCTTTACGACGAACTCTTTTATCACCTCAATAACCGAGAAATATTTCCTTAGTCCTCTAAGGATAATTTTGACCGTTGTCCAGTGATCTACTCCTAGATCACTATTGTACTCCCTTGCCAAAATATGCTAAGGTATACAATAGGTCTGGTACACAGCATAGCATACTTTATAGAACCTATGACTGAGGCATAGGGAATGACTTCTCATTCTCTTTCTATTTTCTGCCGTGGCCGGGTTTTGAGTCTTTACTCAACTTCACACCTTGCAACACAGGCAAGAACTCCTTCTTTGACTATTCCATTTTGAACTACTTCAAAAACTTGTCAAGGTATGTACTCATTGAAAAAATTATCAAGCGTCTTGATCTATCTCTATAGATCTTGATGCCAATATGAAAGCAGCTTCACCGAGGTCTTTCATTGAAAAATTCTTATTCAAGTATCCTTTTGTGCTATCTAGAAATTTAGTATCATTTTCGATCAACAATATGTCATCCACATATAATATCAGAAATGCTACAGAGCTCCCACTCACTTTCTTGTAAATACAGGCTTCTCCAAAAGTCTGTATAAAACTATATGCTTCGATCAACTCATCAAAGCATATATTCCAACTCCGAGATGCTTGCACCAGTCCATAGATGGATCGCTGGAGCCTGCACACTTTGTTAGCACATTTAGGATTGACAAAACCTTACGGTTGCATCATATACAACTCTTCTTGAATAAATTCATTAAGGAATGTAGTTTTGATATCCATTTGCCAGATTTCATAAAATGTGGCAACTGCTAACATGATTCAGACAGACTTTTAAGCATCGATACAAGTGAGAAAATCTCATCTTAGTCAACACCTTGAACTTGTCAAAAACCTTTCACGACAATTCGAGCCTTGTAGATAGTAACACTACTATCAGCGTATGTCTTCCTCTTAAAGATCCATTTATTCTGAATGGCTCACCGATCATTGGGCAAGTCAATCAAAGTCCATACTTTGTTCTCATACATGGATCCCATCTCAGATTTCATGGCATTAAGCCATTTCATGGAATCTGGGCTCATCATCGCTTCCTCATAGTTCGTGGATTCGTCATGGTCTAGTAACATGACTTCCAGAACAGGATTACCATACCACTCTGGTGCGGAACGTACTCTGGTTGACCTACGAGGTTCGATGGTAACTTGATTTGAAGTTTCATGATCATCATCATTAACTTCCTCACTAATTGGTGTAGGCATCACTGGAACTGATTTTAGTGATGAGATACTTTCCAATTCAAGAGAAGGTACAATTACCTCATCAAGTTATACTTTCCTCCCACTCACTTCTTTCGAGAGAAACTCCTTCTCTAGAAAGGATCCATTTTTAGCAACAAAGATCTTGCCTTCAGATCTGGGATAGAAGGTGTACTGATGACCCAGAAGTGTAGGCATCTATCATAGCCTTTTTGATAAGTAAGAGTGTCGAAACCAACGAGGAGCAGAAGGAAATGATAAGCGGTTTTCGGCAAGGTATTTTCTGCAAGCACTGAAATTATCGGTAACAGATAGTTTTGTGTTAAGGTAATTTGTAACGAGTAACAAGTAATGCAAGTAAATAAGGTGCAACAAGATGGCCCAATCCTTTTTGTAGCAAAGGACAAGCCTGGACAAACTCTTATATAATGGAAAGAGCTCCCGAGGACACATGGGAATTATCATCAAGCTAGTTTTCATCACGTTCATATGATTCGCATTCGGTACTTTGATAATTTGATATGTGGGTGGACCGGTGCTTGGGTACTGTCCTTACTTGGACAAGCATCCCACTTATGATTAAACCCTATTGCAAGCATCCCAACTACAACAGAAGTATTAAGGTAAACCTAACCATAGCATGGAACATATGGATCCAAATCAGCCCCTTATGAAGCAACACATAAACTAGGGTTTAAGCTTCTGTCACTCTAGCAACCCATCATCTACTTATTACTTACCAATGCCTTCCTCTAGGCCCAAACAATGGTGAACTTTCATGTAGTCGACGTTCACATGACACCACTAGAGGAAAGACAACATACATCTCATCAAAATATCGAACGAATACCAAATTCACATGACTACTTATAGCAAGACTTCTCCCATGTCCTCAGGAACAAACGTAACTACTCACAAATCATATTCATGTTCATAATCAGAGGGGTATTAATATGCATAATGGATCTGAACATATGATCTTCCACCAAGTAAACCAACTAGCATCAACTACAAGGAGTAATCAACACTACTAGCAACCCACGGGTACCAATCAGAGGTTTTGAGACAAAGATTGGATACAAGAGATGAATTAGGGTTTGAGATGAGATGGTGCTGGTGAAGATGTTGATGGAGAGACCCCCTCCCGATGATAGGATCGTTGGTGATGACGATCCTGATGATTTCCCCCTCCCGGAGGGAAGTTTCCCTGGCAGAACAGCTCCGCCGGAGCCCTAGATTGGTTCCACCAAGGTTCTGCCTCATGGCGGCGGAGTTTCATCCGAAAGCTTGCTTATGAGTTTTTCCTCCACGAAAGACTCCATATAACCAAAGATGGGCATCAGAGGGCTGCCAGGGGGCCCACGAGGCAGGGGGCATGCCCAGGGGTAGGGCGCGCCCCCACCCTCGTGGACGGTGGGTGGCCCAGCTCTGGTACTTCCTTCACCCTATTTTATATATATTCTGAAACTCTCCCGTGAAGTTTCAGGACTTTTGGAGATGTTCATATAGGTCTCTAATATTTGCTCCTTTTCCATCCCAGAATTCCAGCTGCCGGCATTCCCCCCTCTTCATGTAAACCTTGTAAAATAAGAGAGAATAGGCATAAGTATTGTGACATAATGTGTAATAACATCCCATAATGCAATAAATATCGATATAAAAGCATGATTCAAAATGGACGTATCAACTCCACCAAGCTTAGACCTCGCTTGTCCTCAAGCGAAAGCCGAATCGAAAAATATGTCCACATGTTTAGAGATAGAGGTGTCGATAAAATAAAATACGGACATGAAGGCATTCATGATCATTCTTATAACAACATACATATTTGTCATATGATCTCTTATGCTAAAGTACAATTCATTCACATTTCAAGTATGAATCATAAACCATTGAGAACAACAAACATAATCTCAGGTCATTGAAGCAATTGCAATTTATCATAACATAGGAAAGAGTCAATAAGAGCTTTTCAGCAAGTCCACATACTCAACCATCTTTTAGTCTTTCACAATTGCTAACACTCACGCGATATTTATGGTTATGAAGTTTTAGTCGGACATAGAGAAAGATAGGGGCTTATATTTTGCCTCCCAACCTTTTAACTCAAGGGTAATGTCAACAATAATAGTTCATGAAAGCTCACATCCAATTAGCTATATATATCTGGATCTTTCCAACACATTGTGCTTGCCAAAGGATAAAATGTAAAAAGGAAAGGTGAAGATCACCATGACTCTTATATAAATTAATAGACAATAATAAAAGATAGGCCCTTCACAGAGGGAAGCAGAGGTTGTCATGTGCTTTTATAGTTGGATGCACAAAATCTTAATGCGAAAGAATGTCACTTTATATTGCCACTTGTGATATGGACCTTTATTATGAAGTCTGTCGCTTTTATTTCTTCCACATCACAAGATCGTATAAAGCTTATTTTCTCCACACTAATAAGTCATACATACTTAGAGAGCAATTTTTATTGCTTGCAACGATGACAACTTATTTGAAGGATCTTACTCAATCCATAGGTAGATATGGTGGACTCTCATGGCAAAACTGGGTTTAAGGATATTTGGAAGCACAAGTAGTATCTCTACTTGGTGCTAAGAACTTGGCTAGAATGAGAGGGAAAGGCAAGCTCAACATGTTAGATGATCCATGACAATATAATTTATCTTAGATGTAAGAAAACATAACCCATTACGTTGTCTTCCTTGTCCAACATCAACTCTTTAGCATGTCATATTTTAATGAGTGCTCACAATCATAAGAGATGTCCAAGATAGTATATTTATATGTGAAAACCTCTCTTTGTTTATTACTTCCTATTAATTGCAACAATGATCAAAACTATGCTTGTCAACTCTCAACAACTTTTATTCATCACACTCTTTATATGTGAAGTCATTACTCTCCATAAGATCCAAATGATCCCTTTATTTCTTTTTATTCTTTCTCTTTTATTTTATTCCCTCAAGATCATAGTAAGATAATCAAGACTTTGACTCAACACTAATCTTTATTATATATAGCTCGCGGACTCGATTACATAGAAGGATCATAAAGCAAAACTCAAAACTAGATCATACTAAAACTTTATTCTACTAGATCAAGATATTACCAAAAGGATCGAACTAAGAAAAACGGTAAAGATAAAAGTGTGATGGTGATACGATACCGGGGCACTCCCCCAAGCCTGGCAGTTGCCAAGGGGAGTGCCCATACCCATGTGTTTATGTCTCCTTCCTTGGAGGTGGTGATGATGGAGTTGTTGATGATATAGGCTTGTCGTCCATCTTCCAAGGCATAGGCTCACCATCATAGAAGGATGATCGAGTCTTCGGGATCCTCAAATCTGCAGCCAAACTCATCCTCTTGAATCTATATTCATACTCACAGTTTTGGTTTTGCAGGTCATAGATCTGGGCTTGGAGGCGCTCGATTTTCTCGTGAAGCTTGAAGATGGCCTCCCCAATGTTCTTGTCATCCAGCTTGTGGTTGTTGGTGAACTCCATGATCATTATATGATTGGAGTTGAGTCCACGTTCCACCATCTCCTGGCACTTGAAAACTTGTCCTGGCACTTGAAAACTTGTCCTGGCACTTGAAAACTTGTTGCTCCATTGCTTCGAGCCTTGTCTCCACGCTTCCGGTCCTCCTTGGTCCCTCAACATCGAGGATGTGCAGCAACCCCTCACACATCTCAATGGTTTGAGGGTGTTGCAGCACCTCCGCGAGGTAGGGGTTGATGACCTTTTCGAAGAACTTGTCCTTGGGGGCACTTGAAGACGCCATGGCGATCTAGATCTGTCAGAAAAATAGCTCGAAACAAAGACATAAGATATTTGCGTGATACGGTGGTCAAAACCTTCGGGAGATTATATAATGAATTTTTACCGACCAAAAGAAGTATCGTGCAAGAAAACGGAGTCCGGAGAGCACACGAGGTGCCCACAAGGAAGGGGGCGTGCCCAGGGGGTAGGGCGCGCTCTCCACCCTCGTGGAAGCATCGTGTCCTTTCTGGACTACTTCTTCTTTTTCTATTTTCTTAAATATTCCAAAACGGAGAAAAATTTCCATTAGGACTGTTTTGGAGTCGGTTTACTTACCATACCACGTACCTATTCCTTTTCAGAGTCTGAAACGTTCTGGAAAGTGTCCCTTATGTATTCCTCTGGGGTTACGATTTCAATAACATTAGTTTCAACATTTATGGGATTACCTGAGATATAATGTTTGATTCTTTGACCGTTCACCACCCTCGGATATGTGCCTTCAAAGTTGTTGATTTTTATGCACCGGAATGATAGGCCTCCTCGATAACGTAAGGACCTTCCCATTTTGAGAGGAGTTTGCCCTGCAAAAAATCTTAAATGAGAGTTGTATAACAATACATAATCACCTACATTAAACTCACGTTTTTATCCTTTTGTCATGCCATCTTTTAACTT